>NC_057806.1:428782213-428810598 GCF_018294505.1 Triticum aestivum
CTCGTCAATTCAATGTTAACCGGCGATGGGCCGACGACAGCAACGTTTCTCCGGTTCTTCGTCCCCCTTTTCCCCTACATGCATGATTGTTTGATATGATGGATCATTTGAAGAAAAAACATATTAGAAAAAGGGTTCAGCTCAAAGACGAACTCTTTGTTGGTCGCTGGTGTTTTGGACCCCGGAAGCGGCGGTCTGAGAGTCTCCGTTTGCTCGTACTGAGCACGTACGTCTTCGGTTGTGCGCTGTGACAAGCTCACGCCGGTGTGTGCCGTGAACTCACGGCCGTCGGCACGGCGCGCGCGCGTTGGCGGGGAGATTCTGCCCCGTGCGCGTACGCTTTGATTTCAGGCACGTACGGGTCGCGGTCGTGCTGTGTGCATGTCCGGGCGGCGTCATCAATGCCGCGCCGCGGCAGGCGGCAGGCGGCAGCCGGGGGCAGACACGCACGGCCTACGTACTACGTGGGCGCCGCGTCCACTTGCATCGTGCTGCATGTCTGCATGCGTGCACTGCACACACCCGCCGAGCATTCGGGTGCGCGCGCGGCCGCGCACTGGGCCGGGCGCATGCAACTTGGGCGTCCACTGTCCACGCATGCACGTACCAACTTGCTACTGTATCTAACCACACCCTAAGGAGAAAAAACTTGTGGCTAACAACCACACATGCACAGATCGGTGCTGCATGGATGCATGCAATGACAGGATAGGTGAGCGCAGCACGTGCAGATGAAAACAACCGGCGAGTATAGCCGAGATCGCCGCTTGTTTGGGACAAGGCGCCGGTCCGGCGCCCGCGGGCACGAGGATAACAGACGGGACGGTCAAGGAGGGCATCCAAGACCAAGACCAGGCCGGAGCTTCTTGATCGGCCGGAGCGTGAGCGTGATCCTCCGCCGGTCCTGGATAAAGCCGATCATTACAAGATCATTAAGGCTAGATAGATACGGCGTTGCATCTGCATGTGACGTGCTTACTGGATGGTGTCCCAGGTGCATGCATGTGTTGATGTGTATGTAAATCACGCCTAAATTGGTGGAATCAGCCAGGTGGCCGCCGGATCCGGCCCGTCTCTCTCTCTCTCTCTCAGCTCGTTGGCGCGCCCACACGTGCATGTACTACGTACATCCATGTCCATGTCCATGTGTATTAGCACCACGTAGCTGAGTTGGTTTTGGTGTATTGTAAAATAAAACGAAACCATAGCATGACTCCATCGGCTGAAAGAGATAACAAATGTGTATATTTATTTAAGGGATAACAAAAAACTGATGTGACTTATCCTAGCTGCCGCTAGCCAGCGTAGGCCGCACGTGCTACAGAGAGGTGGCACATAGGGATCGGCCGATCGAGAGGCAGTTGGAGCATGTGGGAGGAGGGATAGCATGCATATACTATCGCGGCACACTGGCGCGCCTGCCTGGCCGAAGCGAGACCAAGCAAGAGCAGCGATTCACTATGCTACGTCGGGAACCGCGACGAGCCGAACGCGCCGGTCCGTCCATGCACGATGTGCATGCGCACGTATGGACGTATACGAACGTGGATCTGTTTCCTTCCTGGACCTGACGATGAGTATAATAAATGTGCAACAGTGGCCTACGTGCAACCTACGAAATTATTCGGTCATTAGCTAGCTCACTGTTGAACGAACATGCACGCATGTACGAAGATGCTTGGCTAGCCGCGGCGTGTAATTTGGATCTTTGTTCCCGGCGTATCCTAACACGGTGCATTTGTCATCGGCCAATTAAAACCCATCCAAAACGGCGCGATGTTGCGGCCATACATCATTTGGCAGGCACAGCAAGGTGCCTAGAAGACAACAAAGTTCTCTGCGGAATGATCTTGCATATACTGGCGTGAGTACTGGTCTCTGGTGTGACACGACGGAGACTGAACTCTGGTCGCGTTGCCCGATTTACCAGCGGTGCTGGCCACTGTATGCAAAATCAAGGGGACACCACACGACACGATACCGTCTCGGTTTCTTCATTAATCTGTAGAAATAACTATCTGATGATCAAGTCCATGTTTATTTAGTCCCTCTCCAAATTGTGTTGTGCTAGCACACCGTCGTCGTCGATGCACGTGAAGTTGTTCATGCACACTCTAGGAAAAGTAATCCATCGGCACGGGGGTAGGTATATCGTTTGGGACACTATCTCCTACGTACACGTGCGCACATGCATGTGTACAGGCAATGTAGTCGACATCTTCCCTTTCCAACATCAACTTGTTGGGTCACAAGAAGCGCGAAGTTGGGCTAGCCATCGCAATGCGTGTCGATCGGGCATTAATCCTCCGGCGAAGTAGTGTAACATCCCAAATTTTTAATTTGAAATGTTATACACTAGATCATCATTGCATATCATATTTTATTTTGCATTTTGGTTGATCCTAAAAAATTTTACGCAACTCAATGACCCAGGAGAGAGTTGGAGATTTCGTTATTTTCATATTTGAGTTTTCTCAAATTTTGAGAATATGATCATTTAATTTAATTTTTTTATCATCAATTATTTCTATTACAAAAATATGAGAGAGGGAATAAAATGACTTTTCCAAAATAAAGAAATATTGAAGATTAATAATAAAATCAAATAAGATTTTATTTCGGAGTTTTTCGGTGTTTTATTTGAATTTAGGAAAAATGTGCGTTTTTCAACATTTCATTTAGGTCCCAAATAAATGTTCACCTTGTGCGGCTTGATTTTAGAAATCCATGAAAATTTATTTCGAAATTTTTGGAGTCGGTTTAGTATTTCTTTTTATTTTTTCTTCTGTGCGTAATTATTTAAAAAAAATCAAACCGACCTACGGGCCGTGTCCGACTAGTACTCCGGCCCGGCTAGCCTTTATAAGCCGGGGAGAGGCCCAGCCCCAGCCCCAGCCGAAACCTAGCGCCGCCCTAGCCCCGCCGCGCCGCGCCGCCCCGCCACCGCCGCCGCCGCACGCCGCCGCCTCAAAATCCGTGCCCGGTTTTTTTTAATTTTTTTTTTGAAAAACCGTTCGGTTTTTTCGTCGTTTTTTTTAGTTTCGGTTTTTTAAAATAGATCGGTTTTCCGGTTTATTTAATTTAGCGAGCGTTCGTCGTCTTTTCTTTTTCTCGGATTAAATCCGTGATTTGTCTGATCGCCATTCCTGGTCCGATTTTCGTTTTAGTGTAACTTTTCGCTCATTTATCGGAATCAGGCGATTCAAGCACCTGGAGTTTCGTCTCGAAACCCTCTATCCGTTTAACCAACTTAAACAAGATTTTCTACTGTAAAATTTCCCCTAGATCCAGATTAGTAGAACAAAGTTGTTTTCTTTCACCGTTTGACTTTCGTTGCTTCGTTCGATTTGATTCTTTTTGCCAACCGGAGTTTTTAAGTTGAACCTTCTAGTTAGATCTCTTATTTGAGTTTTACCCGTGCATTAGATGAGTACTTATTATATGCTTGTTTGTTTGTCTGCGATAGAATACCCGGAGTGCGCCGCCTGTTACTTCGAATCTCTAGGTTTCGCGGATCATCAGCAAGGCAAGTAACACTTTGATCATACCTTTCCTACTACCCAGTTTTATTGCATTAGATCAATCCTCACACATTGCATGGTTATGATCTAATTAAATTGTAGGATGGGAAGTAGATGAGGTAGAACCTATTACCTGTTTATTATCAAACCTTTGGAAGTTACTTCTATGTTTGCTTATTATGCCATGCTATGCTAGTAGACGTGGATTGGGTGAGTGATATCCATGATAGATGTGAGTTTTGTTAATTAATGATTTATCTAAGGTGGCAATTTAAACACACATCTGGATGGATTGAGGCACCTAGATATTTCAGGACTTGCCTGTTTTCTTTTGGACCGTCACCCAGACTCAAAGGGATCATGAGACTATTCATACTAGAAACTTCCGTGTGCAGCCACAAACTATTATGGGCTCTAGCATAGTTGACTAAGTCGTGCGAACTCTTACAGTGGTAGACTAGCAGATGTAGGGGATGTAGGTGGTACGGTCTACCCGATCGTAAGTTGCTAGCGCTTCTGAAAGACTATGTCTCGGTCATCCGTCTTCTCAAACACCATGTAGTGCGAGAAACCAAATGGAGGCGATCGAGTCTTGTGGGAAAAAGTGCGCAAACCTCTGCAGAGTGTAATAAACTAATCATGGTTAGCCGTGTCCCCGGTTATGGACATCTTGAGTATCTAGTACCTGGATTATCATGTGAATCTCAACATGTTACTCTAAATTTAATTTTGTTGGGTTATGTTTAATGATGATGCTTAATTGGGATTGAGAATGCTGTCAACCATTTTCAATGTTTAACAACTACCATGATAGTTAAATAAATTTATTCCTTTGAAGTAGGGAAAAATTGGCTTTACGCAAAACTGTAACCATAAAGCTTTTCACCAGTCAAATATGCATATAGTATAGCTGTTTCATTTCATTACTCTCTATGTGTTACCTTACCAACATATTCTATGTGCCGGCCCGTTTTCGGCTGCAACGTTAATGTTGCAGACTTTTCAGACGACGATTAAGGAGTTTTAGGTCGTGGTTCTATACTCAATGATGCCGTTGGAGTTGATGGACTCACTTATCTTCCAAGCCTTCCGCTGTTATCGTTATTAGATGGCCTTAAGCCATATTTATTGTAATAAGTTCTCTTTTGAGATACTCGATGTAATAAGTGTGTGATTGCTACTCTGCTATAAATCCTCCGAGTACTGTGTGGTGTCAGCATTATTGATCCAGGGATGACACCGGAGCACAGAGATCAGACTGTTTGAGGTCTGATCGCTACAAGTAGTACCTGGTGGCATGTTCGAAACACGTACACGACGGACTCCCTCCCACAAAGAAACATGCGAAACACACGTAGACAGCGCATCGGTTATGTGATCGAATCCAAACAAATCATGTGTCATCTGAAAGTCGACGACGCGACACAACTGAATGTCCGTCGACCATGGCACAAAATCACGATGCAGAAAAGATGTTTCCTTTTTCTTTTTCATTCATGCGATCCGAAAATAGATCGGTTCCACTATCAAATACACAATGGAATAAGAAGCAAAACAAAAATATAATCCACATGCAATGAAATAAAAAGGACCTGACCCCGACTACAAATTTGACATCAGACTTTTTATCATGGCAAATTACATTTGCCGAGGATGGCAAGTTTACTTAGCAAGCATGGCAAATCCATCTTAGTTTATTTTTTCCCATAAAATTGCCATGCTTGCAAACTAAAATTTCCAACCTTATGCCGACATAAATTTCCTAAAAGATGTTGGATTTGCCATACTTACAAATCTCGGGTCGGATTTCTAGTACTCCGTTGCGGGCGCAACACGACGAAACTAGCCCTTTTTCGAAACTTCAACACAAAATGGCCTCAATCTAAAAATATTTTCGAAATTGACCTTTTTGTATGACGCCCTAGCCCGTGACGTTATGCTACACTACCATGGCGCCCTATCCCCGGACGTCATGCAAAAAGGAGACAGTTTGTGAAATATTTTTAGACTAGGATCATTTTTATGTTGAAGTTTCAGAAAAAGACTAGTTTCATCGATTTTCACCCGTTCCCGCTAACAGCGAGGCAAAAAAGCACATGGATTCGATTGCGTACGAAGGTATCAATTCTCCGGCCACCAAAGCGAACCACGCCGTAGGAATTAACAGGAAACTACCGGGCCCATGCACCGGGCAACGCCGCCACCATGCACGTCCGACGATCACTCGGTTCCACTTGCGGGCGGCGCGGATCCCGAGACCGCAAACCGCCGTCGGCTCTAGTCAGGGACCTACTACAATGCACTTTACTCTAAAATAAATATCAAAGTGTATTAACCCCAAACTATGTTGTAGTAGCATGCACGATGCACGTGAAGTTAATGTGTGGCCAAGTAGACAACGATCGCGCACGGCATTGTTCATGCACACTGTAGCCTGTAGGCGAAGCGATCCATCGGCGCCGGGGTATGTCGTTTGTGCAAAAATGCTAGACTTACGAAACCAGCTACGTAGAGCTACATTCTTTCTTTAACGCTAAACTAATCGCCCCCTTGATTTTCACGGGGTGAACCTGGGCCTATTTCCCATTCAACCAAATCAGGCCAGCTCATCTTTTACGTAGGTTACGTAAAAAAATTTACGTAGATGTAGCAAAGCTCGTCGTTTGTGTCCTACATCTCCTACAGTATGTCCTATGCAAACGCGCGCACATGCATGCATACATAGAGGCAATGTAGTCGACGTCTTACATTTTCCATCACGAACTTGTTGGTTGGCAAGAAGCACGAAGTTGGGTCAGCTATTGTCGCCGTGTCGATCGAGCATTGATCTTCATCCGTCGAGGTAGTACCTGGTAGCACGATTGAAACACGCAGACGGCGGACACCCCCCATGAAAAACGAGTGGAACACATGCACGTAGACAGCACCTCGGTTACGTGATCGAAGTTGAGGACGCAACTGAATGTCGAGCATGGCATCAAAGTCACAAGGCACAAACACATGGATTCCATTTCCATCGAGCAGGGAGGTACTCCTGCCAGTAGTTGTCCAGCCGCCAAGGCGAAGCAGGCCGTAGGAATCAACAGGAAACTACCGGCCGGCCCCATGCCCCGGGCAACGCAGCTAGCCACCATGCACGTCCGTCGGCCATTTTGCTTCCACTTGCCGCGGCGCGCATCCCGAGAGCACTAGCCGCCGTTGGTTCTGCGGGCGGGCGTGACGGTTTCTGCGTGCCGGGTAGCGGGTAGCTATGGGCATGCAGCATGGGCGCCTCGCCCATCTCTCTCTCGTCAGTGACAGATCGAGCATGGATATCTCTACGAGCCAACCTGTCTGAACGCAAGGGACGGACGCGGCTGAGTTAATTGCACAGAAGTATCATAATTGAGACATCGAATGCAGATTGATACCACGATTGCTATTTTTTACGTGTCAGTACCAACATTGATTCAAGTTTTTGCAAAAAAGGCTAAAACGCTGATTTATACGTATTGACGATGTATCCGACAGCTCGGGCCCACCCGTCAGGTGCCACGCTGGTCAATCGGCGCGTGCCAGCGCGCTGACTAGGACGAGCCGCTCTTCAATCCGGTCCGGTCGCACCGGTTCGCCCCCACCGCACCATTCCCCTCCCCTCCTCCTCCTCCTCCTCGACTCATTCCCTCCGTCGCCGCCGCCCGCGTCCCGACTGTCGGCCGCCGCACCGCCCCGCCGACGCCATGGTTTTGGAGGACGAAAGCAACGACGACCAGTCTAGCCACCCGTACATGCAGTCTTCCTCCTCCACCGACGGGCTCAACCAGGTCAGGACAGTGAGTTTAGGGTTAGGGTTTCAGATTTGGGATTACTTGATTTGGTTGATTTAAGTAGGTTTTGATTTGGCCATTGTCTTTGTGCGAGCTTCTGCAGGTCCCTTTCAGCCTTAAAGATCCAGATTACAAGGGGCTTGAGCTGGATGTGATGTCCCCATGTGAGAAGCACGGCAAACCATCTGAGAGGCTTGTTGCCTTTGAAGGAACTGACACAGGCAGGAGGTTTTTAGCATGTGCACACCCGGTATGGATTGTAGGCATACTGATTTTTTTCTTAGTTTGTTAGTGCCATATTGAACTCTGCTTGCTAGAGTAATCTGCTTGTTGTGAACATTTTGGTTCATAGTGGTAGTACAGTAGCTTATTTAGGTCAAGCATTAGTATATTTTGCTGGAGTACAATGGCATAGTAATTTTGGTTCATCGTGGTACTAGAGTAGCTTATGTAGGTCAAGCATGAGTATATTTTGTTTGTTGGAGTACAATGGCATGGTAATTTTGGTTCATAGTGGTACTAGAGTAGCTTATTTAGGTCAAGCATGAGCATATTTTGCTTGCTGGAGTACTCTGCTTGCTGTGAAATTTTTTTAACTGACCATATGTTTAAAAATGGTTGAACACACCTTGATATGAACACTAGAGTATCTAACCTAGTCAGTCAGCTACTCAAGTGGCTGCTCCTCTTGTTAAATTTAGATATTCTTGTTGGCAATTTTAGTGATCTTGGGTAATTACTTGTTGTATGAACTCTGTTGGTGTTGTTGTTGTTTTTGCAGGAAGGTAGCAATTGTGGCTTTGTTGAATGGGTTGATCACCAGTGGCCCCCAACAATGCAAAATGCATTGTTAAAGCTATGGGCAATGGTTGAAGATGCCAAGAGTGATAGGGTGAATGACAATCTTGAAAGTTCTTTCACTATCCACCATCTGACAGAAGAGAAGAACAAGTTGGAGGCCAACTATGACAAGCTAGTCTAAGATGTGCATCAGCTTATGAACTTCCAGGAGGATAGGGTGGTGGATTTCAGACATCTGCAGTCTGCCATTACATATCAGCAGGAGGTAAAAAAAAGAACTGATTGATGATATGAAGGCACAGATGGCAACTGAGATGGCAAAGAAAGATGCAGAGACCCAGAAACTTAGTCAGAAGTATGAGCTGCTGGTCAACTTGACAAGAGCTCAAGCAACAGTCATTCAGAACTTGAAGTTGAACAAAATGAAAGAGAAGCAAGTGCTTACTGAAGCTAGCTAGGATGAATTTGGAGCTGAAGAATTCAGAGCTAACAAAGTGTCAGGAGAAGCTCACCCAAGAGAAACTAGAGTTGAAGCTTCAGGTTGCTGATCTGCTTAAGGGAAAGGAAAAGCATATTCAAGAGAAGTGGCAGTTAGAGTTTCAGAATGGTGAGCTTATGATGGGAAATGAAAAGCTGGAGGAGAAGTTCAAGGGGATTCAGCCCATTTTGGAGAAGTGAAGAAGATGAAAATGAGATCAGTGGCATTGCTGACCTTTTGGGAATGATGGTTGTGTAATGACCTAGCATCTAGGAACTAAGGTTGTGTACTGTATGCTTGTACTAATTGTAAACTATGGCTATGTATGTATGTAGTAGTTACGATATTCATCCTTTTGTGAGAAAAGGATGAACTATGCATTTGAAGTTGAACTCCTCTATGTATTGTGAACAAATGATTATGTATGGCTATAATGAGTTGAACTCCAGAATTTAATGTGTGGTATGATTGGTAGACATGGATCAGTTTCTTATTTTGTAGTGCTGATTATGTAGATGGATATGTTGATAATCATACATTATGACAATGTTGCAGCAAACCACTCATGTCATACAAAATAAAAGAGATCAAGACTGACTCAATCTCATTGCATCAGAAGATAACCTCACTGATCCATTACATATTAAGCAAGAGCAACTAAACCAACAGTACATTGCATTTAGAGCAACTAAAGCAACAGTACAAAAGACAACTTGTCTTAAACTAGAGCAACTAAACCAACTAAACCGACTAACTAGACCAACTAACTAACTAAACAAGAGCAACTTGGCTTCAACTTGAGGACCGTACATTGCATTTAGTTTCTATAAACCAACTAACTAACTAACTTCAGATCTTGCCTGCAACTAAGCCAAGCACAAATATAGTGAAAAGAAATAGCACATTGTGAAATTTGGCCGTAATCCCAGCAATCTCTGCATTATTCTCTCGAGCTTGCAGAGACAGAACCATGGCCTCCCTTGTGCCATCATCTTCATTGGGAGTTACCATTGGAAATTGATCTTCAGATCGAGTAACAGTTGCACCTTTAAGCCTCCAGACTTCATCACGCAAATCCCCAATGAGCTCACTCCAAAATTTGGGCAATGGATCATCATGCCATTGCACAAATCCACAGCCACCGTGCTATTAAGATGCACAAACATAAGGTCCAAATATATATCATTTCACATACTATTGCACAGAAAAAAAGGAGGAAAATTAGGCAGAAAATCACACTCACCAGAGCATCCACGCAACTGTAGTACCTTCTACCAGGGTTCAACCTGCTTCAAGAGATCCATCTTGGCGCCTTCCTCGGAGTTGAGCAGTGGCACATCACTGGAGGCTCGTACGCCATTGGGTTCTCGCGGTAGCGCACCGGCGAGCGCTCCTCCTCCCCCTGAAGGAAATATGCCCTAGAGGCAATAATAAAGTTATTATTTATTTCCTCATTTCATGATAAATGTTTATTATTTATGCTAGAATTGTATTAACCGAAAACATAATACATGTGTGAATACATAGACAAACAAAGTGTCACCAGTATGCCTCTACTTGACTAGCTCGTTAATCAAAGATGGTTATGTTTCCTAACCATAGACATGTGTTGTCATTTGATTAACGGGATCACATCATTAGGAGAATGATGTGATTGACATGACCCATTCCATTAGCTTAGCACCCGATCGTTTAGTATGTTGCTATTGCTTTCTTCATGACTTATACATGTTCCTATGACTATGAGGTTATGCAACTCCCGTTTGCCGGAGGAACACTTTGTGTGCTACCAAACGTCACAATGTAACTGGGTGATTATAAAGGAGCTCTACAGGTGTCTCCAAAGGTACATGTTGGGTTGGCGTATTTCGATATTAAGATTTGTCACTCCGATTGTCGGAGAGGTATCTTTGGGCCCTCTCGGTAATGCACATCACATAAGCCTTGCAAGCATTGCAACTAATGAGTTAGTTGCGAGATGATGTATTGCAGAACGAGTAAAGAGACTTGCCGGTAACGAGATTGAACTAGGTATTGAGATACCGACGATCGAATCTCGGGCAAGTAACATACCGATGACAAAAGGAACAACGTAGGTTGTTATGCGGTCTGACCGATAAAGATCTTCGTAGAATATGTGGGAGCCAATATGAGCATCCAGGTTCCGCTATTGGTTATTGACCGGAGACATGTCTTGGTCATGTCTACATTGTTCTCGAACCCGTAGGGTCCGCACGCTTAAGGTTTCGATGACAGTTTCATTATGAGTTTATATGTTTTGATGTACCGAAGGAGTTCGGAGTCCCGGATGAGATCGGGGACATGACGAGGAGTCTCGAAATGGTCGAGACGTAAAGATCGATATATTGGACGACTATATTCGGACATCGGAAAGGTCCTTTTATTGATGTGTTCTACATCAGGTAAAGCTAAAAAAATATGCAACAATGAATGAAATATGCATTCTAATCTACTGTAAACACTTGTGCAAAACAGAATGAAACTCTAAGCTATTGTAAACACTTGTGCAAAACACATACCTTTTGTCTATCTGACATTATAGTATAAGGTCCAAACTTGCCCACTTCTCCCCCTAGGCAAATTTTCAGTTGGTGTAGAAACCAACACCAACTAGGTGTGTCCTCCTGTCCAACTATGCCAAATGTCAGTGGATATATGTTGTTGTTGCCATCTCTACCAGTGGCAGCAAGGAGTTGAGCACCTGTAGTGAGCTTAATGAAGCATCCATCAACACCTGCATAATCAACATTTCGAAACATTAAATACATTCAAGTGAGAAACAATATGTAGTACTCTACAATATGTAAAGGTGCACAAGGTTCAGGAACTAATCAATGAATGGTCTACACCCATTGAGAAACCCCTCCCTTGCTCCATTCATGCAAAAGAACATGACATGGAATCTTGGGCCTGGGTGGGGTATTCTTGCAGTTGGTACTGGAGTAACAGTAGTGACTATTACTCTGCTCCGAGGGTTTGTGTCCATGACAGTCTGAGCATAGTCTTTAAGCTTAGGATATTACTTCTTGTGATCTCCCAACACAGCATCAATAGCTATGTTCTTTGCCCTATATGCCATGCACTTGGGCACATCTACACCATATTTTTCCATGCATGCATCAATTATAGTCTACATACCGGTAGTTATATCAGATCTGAAGAGATGCTCATATTTCTGTGCTAGCCACTTAGCACTAACCCTTGTGGTCTCAGTAGTATTAGGGCAAGTGTGCTCTAGTCTCATCTTCTTAATTATAAAGGTTTTCTCCCCTTTTATAACTGCTGCCACCATAAAGAACTGGCATTGTTTATCTCTACACTCAACAATTATCCTCTGATCTGAATTCCTGTGATACTTGAAATTACTGACCTGAGTGATATGCAAATTCAACAAAGCATCTCTGAATTGATGTTGATCCCTAAAACACAACTTTAGACATAGTTGTTCATGTGGTTGCTCCATTTTCTCATTGTACCACTTCCTAGCAGGCCTTTTCTTTGCCCTACTCTTCCTTTTCTTTGGTAGGACAAATGATAGTGGCTGAAAACCATCATCCTCACTCTCCCTCAACAACCCCTTCTCTTCTTCATCTGATGATGGTCTGAAATCAGGCTCAACCTCTGGTAGCTTACTGCAATGTGACCTAGTAGTTGGTCCTCTTCTAACTGGCGGCTTCTGCTTCTTTACAGGTACAACTATATTTGCTTCTTCTTCTTCTTCAAAAGTCCCATCTTTCTCTACCTCAAATGGGTCCTCAACTTCAATGTCACCCTCATAATGTAGAACTGGTTCCTCCTCTAATAGCTCATCATCTGATTCTTCCTCTTCTACTTCTAACTCTCTCTGTCTCTTCCCCTCTTCCACCTCTACATCTTCATCATCACACATATAATTAGGCTCACTTCCAATTTGACCATCCTCATCAGAGGCAGAAGCATCACTGTCCTCATATACCTCATATCCTTGATATCCATCTTCTTCTTCTTCTAAAACAGCTTTCAACTTAGCATTTGCATTCTTGCTTTCTTGTGTGCAAACACCAGGAGGATGGGGTGTGCTAGAGCTGCTACATTGACTCTCAAAAACTACTCTGTGCTGATCAACATCTAAGACAGGAGGCTCACTCAGATAATAAACAACAGGATCTTGGTACACAACAGTGGACAAATCTGGCCTTTCACATTGCTGCAACTCAAAATCTTTATCAGGGGGTGCACAAGCCCTAACTAGCAAATTAATCTCCAATTTGTCCTGCAGCTTCCTCTTTATCATCTGTAATTCTGCATGACCGTCTACCAAATCCAGCCCTTTCTCTCCTAAAGATGGATTTTCAATGTGAAACAAACAATCATATGCATTAAATCCTTAGGTTTTCATCACTGCAACCAAATTCAGATAAGTAATATCTGAACTACAAAGCTTCATCTCCAATGGTTCTCTTGCATCAAAATGGATCCTTACTTGCCAAATGTCTTCATCCAAACTACAGAACAAATTCGTTTTCATTTATTCATTATCATAACTCTAAATTTGGAGAGCAACAGTACACTACAGGAAAAAATTTGAATTAACTTTCCTATAAGACAGAACATGAATCAATGTAGCTTCGACCATTTGAGCACAATAGCATATTCAATGAAAAAGATAAGGACAAAATACTTCAATTAGTCAAACTCTAATCCCAATTTGATACTGTAATTGAACTACTTTCTACACTAGGTTACTAGGCTACTGTAATTGTCCTACGGTGCTCACAGAAGATGAACAAACCCTAATCCCCAACTGGAGATGAACTAATCCTAAAAATCCACAATTGGATAAATCAGAGGAGGAGGGGGAGAAGGATACGTACAACACGCCGCTGAGTCCATGCGTCAACTCATGGCTGCTGCTAGGGTTCGCCACCCACAACTGCGCCAACCGCAGCCGCTGCTCCATGGAGAGTAACAGTGACTCCTCCCCGTCATCGCTTGAGTAAGCGGAGCTGGAGTCGTCGCCTCCGTCGCCGTCGACGCCAGCCGGGCCGCTAGGCGGCCAAAACGGTAGGTCACCGCCGCCGCCGACACCCTCGCCGCCGCCTGCCGGAGTCGCCAACGCCATGGACTAGGGTTCGAGTCGAGGAGGAGGAGGAGGAGGAGGGGAGGGGAATGGTGCGGTGGGGGCGAACCGGTGCGACCGGACCGGGTTGGAGAGCGGCTCGTCCTAGTCAGCGCGCGGGCACGCGTCGATTGGCCAGCTTGGCACCTGACGGGTGGGCCCGAGCTGTCGGATACAGCGTCAATACATATAAATCAGCGTTTAGCCTTTTTTGCAAAAACTTGAATCAATGTTGGCACTGACACGTAAAAATTAGTAATCGTGGTACCAATCTGTATGTGATGCCTCAGTTGTGGTACTTTGCAATTAACTCGACGCGGCTGCATGCACTGACGCGTACGTCCAGGGTCCAGGCCTTGGTCTGGCTCTGACAGTGGCTTGCTAGAGCCGCACCATCGCGATCCAGCATGAGATTTGGTTGCAGATGAGCGTGCCGGTGAGGATCTAGCCGGGGCAGCAAGGCGGCTTCTTGGTCACGGATGACTGTGCGGTGAGGGAGCGGGGGGTGGGGAAGCAGTCTGCTCCCCGGTGGCAAGACAGCGGTGGCAAACGATGGGGGAGTGGGCGGCGTTGCTGGGCAATGTGGAGGCGGCGGCGGCTGGCAGAGTCGCCAGTAAAAATGGGCAAGGGCGTCGGCGACGAAAAAGACGGGCGAGGGTTGCTGTTCGCTGGGGGGTGAGGGGGGAGGCCAATGTGCCACCGACCAGCGGGCCCGGAGAGAGGAGAAGGCGAGCATGCGCGCGTCCGTCGCGTGTCCGCGCCGACGCAAATCCGGCTCAAAAATGAGCCGGTAATGGGTCGCCCGCGAACGAAAAGCAGACACACGTCCGTTTGGGTCAGCACGTTGGACTGCGTTTTATGTCCACGCCGACCCAAACGGACAGCGGCGGACGAAATGGGTCGCCCCATTGGAGTTGCTCTGAACTGGCTAATTTACTCTAGAACTAGGCACGGTAGTTCTTACCGGGCTTTTACCCAACCGGTGAAATTCATGACCAACTCACAACTGCTGCACTTGTAACATTCTACAACATGTGCACAATACTGTCCCATATGTTACTCTACAGTACATATAACATGGCAATCTACACATGATGTATAAGTATATATTGTCGTATTACACGTAAAATGACAACCAGAAGAAGGCATGGACAGGCTTGCCTGCCTGCCTGCTGCAAGGTGTATACGGCCAACTCAGCGTCGCTGGTGCCATACCTGAGAATGGATCGTTGTTCTCTTGGATTTCGGGTTAAATGCAGTGCATAGCCTGACTAGAGTCCAACAACTTGGTCCCAACCTCCAAATCTTGATCAGATCATATAGTAGATGTACGGCCTGCCGGTGCCAACGTACTCAACTCGGTCCACATACATCGCTCTTCGAGTCCTAGGTGCTATAATATTTACTCCGGTGTGTCCTTGTAATGGCAACCCCCCCACACCCCAGCCAACTGCATCAGGAAAGCGGCAACCAGCAAAATGTTTGTGATGAAACTGAATGAAGACTGTATAGCACTATAGATTCTACAGATAGATATTTCTGCCCTTCTGGCTCTGATGTGTGTAAAAGCATCTCCAATGTGGTAAATAAATGTATGATTAATGCAAGCCATGGTCCTAGGTTTTTACACCACAGAAGTTACACAAAGATTCAGTAGTGTCACATACCTTCATAAGCAGCATTCTGAACTTCAATGGACATAGAATAAATTATAATCTAGGCTTCTAAAGGGATCTGAAGTAGTCAGCGATAGTTCTTGAGAGGACCCTGGTCTCATTGAGAGCCAATGATTTTAAGCCCTGCGCCAGAGCATCCGCTGGAGTGTATTCTGAACCAACCTGCCATTTAACATCCTGTAGTATAGCTATAGTTAGTGCCTGGCACTGGCAGACATTAATATTAATGTTTTATACATAAATGGTATTACATATTAACAGAGCACTGGTCTAAGATATGATCCAGTGACTCTGAGAATTCCAACCCGACTAAACTAAAAATATCCTTTTGTTTTCTAGTGATAGCACCAGGTAGATACTATTGGTGGTGAATCACAGTAATCAAACAAGTTCTACACGAATTTTACAGAGTTCTATTTCTATATAACTGCATTTGATGCACCATACAATTTGAAGGTGAAAAAAATAACTAGCTGTACCTGTATACACGGAGTTAGATGTGTTCCTGACAGTACGACCTTCTTTATTTGTCCACCAATTGAGTCTACCCGAGGTCTCAAGATGTCCTCAATTATGTCTGTATCATCAATAGCATCAACGCTGAATTTGACCTACAATACGTACACGGACCATTAGCGATTGGTAAATTAGAACGGAAAGAGGTTTGCTTAAGTGCAAGTTTCTCAACAGTACCAATAATGTATTAGCTACACTGTAAGAATTCTTGCAGAATTCACGGTTCTCAGGTGGTGTTGGTTTGAATTCAGATACACCTTCTGTAACCTGTAAATAACATGGGAAGAATGTATGTTCAGGATTAAAAAGATATATATGGACAAACATGTTGTCAGAGCACATTTCACTAATGAAATATAAGTTAGATTCATATAAATATAATACCTGATTCATTACTGATGGTAACTGATCGACAAATTTGCTTACGGATACCATAGCTTCTCGATCGTACTCCCGTATCAAACCTCCAGCTAAATCAAATAGGGCCTTCCACGCATTCCCTACAAAGTTACACCACACCGTTACTATGAAAACAGTCTCATGACCACTCTTTTGTCAATGTACATATTTCTATTCTAACTCTTGCATCATACTAACGTTTTGACACTAGGCATTTGTAACATTTATATTTATACCAATATAAAAAGACCCAAAGGGGCAGATCCAATTAATCTCGGCCATCAAACCATGACAATCCAACAATCTAGATTGCTCCAATGGTGAGCGCTCAACATGTTTAGCGTGCAATTAATATCATACCAAATATCAACGTTTGTGCTAATCACATAATTAATGTGTTATATCATTATATCCTACCTAATATCAACGTGCAATTAATTTCCTCCCTAATATCAACGTGTGTTGCACGTACGCATATGCTAGCGTCGGAAGTAACAGAAGACCATGTGGTATCGCAACAATGATACAATAACATGAAGCACAGGAACCTCGAAAGCTACAAACTAACAATTAACATGGAAGGTTAGTGGCAACCAGCAAGCCACAAATATTTCATGGAAGTTAAATAATAACTGATAAATGCAGTGAATAATCACCTGATGCATCTCTTGCCGCAGAGTATACAGGTGATGTCTCCATCATAGGTGTTAGTTGACTAATGAGGGGGCCTATCTGCATAAAACAAAAATTTATCAAGGATAAAATAACAAACAAACAAAAAATGGAGAGAGCACAAGGTAACAAACTAAGAATGCAACGTGTCAGTACCTATACCAGTTGTTTACACAAAGTTCTACGTTGGAAATGAAGAATCAAATAGCATTGTTACATGTTTCTCAAACTCTTTGCTAATAGTTTAATTCTTGTAAGTCACAATTTTTTTGGGGGGTCGGTGGGTTCGAACTTTTGCACTGCCCTGATGGTTTAATTGATTACAAGTTTACAACTGAAAAAATGTTAATTATTTTATGGCTGAATTTGTTAGTCCAACATCTAAACCATAAATTGTTTACTGATCCTGAAGTTTTGGCGCTCTGTACTTCAAAATATGGAGCTGGTAGCTGTAGTTCAACATACATACAGCATGGAAATCAGCTCATCCCCTAACCATAAAACTGGGGAGAACCAAACACAAGCTAGTAATAACTAATAGATCAGTGCAACATCAGGAACATGTGCGTTTTTACATGACGAAAAGTAAATAAAGTGGGGGGATTGTGTGGGTTTGGACGGAACTGCAGGTATTGTACACATGTGCATAGTTCAGGGCCAGAAACCTGGTGTGTTTTATTGCGTGGGTAGGGGAGTTATTGGCCTATAACCATGTTGAATTGTTTCTAAACATGGTTCAATATCAAGTCAGTCTGCAATCTGCAGATCCCTGATCTGAACCACAACGACCGCTTGATGACTCTAAAGTTCAGAATCTCAAACGGTGATGCTGGACAAATTCTTGCATGTGTCTGGAATCTGGGAATTATGAACTTACAAGAATACAGGTATCTTCGAAAGACTAATAAAACAAGATATTTAAAAAGGCACCACTTTATCTTTAAGTGTTTCTGCAGGAAATATTGTTTTGCGCATAGACTCAATGTTCCTTGGCTTCAATAATTCAATCAGTGGATCAGCTTATAGACATAAGCATAAACTACTTAGTGGTACAAAGATGTGATATTGTTGTGCAGGATGCAGATACACAGTTACCTATAGCAAAAAAAACTAAGCAGCATAGGTCCCAATGTAGGAAACAGAGAATCAGCTAGCCATTTCGACAAAACTAAGTGCCAATTGTTTTTCTGTTCATAAACCTATGCCAACGCAAACATAGTAACATATACTACATTGTCACACATCACTACACCAGTTGCCAGTAAATCAAGTGCTTGGGCTGAAAATAGTTAAACAGAAGGTCACTACAATGCAATGTGCGAGAAAGCATGGACCAAAATACCTGCTCAAAGTAAGGAACAGCCTCTGAAGCGGGCCTATTGTTGAATGAGACAATCGCATTAGCCTAAAATGATCAGAGCCCAACAAAAGAAAATTAAACAATAAGCACTGTTACCAAGGAATTATACAAACAAAATTAGAAACTCAAACTTTCCTCTGCAATCTCCATTAAAGAAAACAGAATTTTGTGGTTTTGCTGCCAGTATTAACCAAATACCAAGCAATACTGACAAGTACTTGTTTGAGCAGTATCCCTCTATATATGCTCTCCTTTCTAGAGGCACCTAAAGGAGTTCTGAAGAGATGGGATTATCACAGAGCTAGGATGTTGTGGCAGGAGTCTGATGACAGGAAAATGTCATCTGGTGAGCTGGCAGTCTATTTGCCAAAAGATTCTGGAAGTCTTTGCGTTCTGCACCTGAAGACTATGAATCAAAGCCTGCTTTGCAAATGGTTGCGGAAGTTGGAAAACACTGATGGGATTTGGCAGACTATGCTGAAGAGCAAATATCTGCAGAAACAGGTATCGGGTTCGCTGCCAAGTGGTCATGAGCGGTGGACCACAAAAGCAAATATCTACAGAAACATGTTCCCTCTCGATGGAACCTGGGAGTGGAGGCTCCTATTTCTGGGAGAGTCTGATGGGTGTCAACAATATTTTCCAGAAGTTGTCAGAAAGGATAATTGGTGGTGGTGGTAAAACTTTATTCTCGGAAGATAGCTGGGTAAATAATTCACCATTGGCAGTGCAATTCCCGACGCTTTACCACATAACCTTCAGCAAAAATGTAACAGTACAAACAGTTCTGGAGGGTCGTTTCGATACCATCCAATTATGGAGAACTTTGCTTGATGATACTGCTAAGGCAGTGGACTTGCAGGATATGGTGTCAAAGGTCTTTTTTTGCTAACGAGCAAAACAGAGTGAAATGGAAAGTGGGTGATAAAGCAGATTTCTCTGTCAGAGCAACTTATTTGCATCTGAGATATGGGAGTCTGATTGGATTCAGCTTTGTCTGGAAGCTGAAGATCCCTCTGAAAATAAA
The DNA here is from genome assembly GCF_018294505.1 of Triticum aestivum. NCBI lineage: Eukaryota > Viridiplantae > Streptophyta > Magnoliopsida > Poales > Poaceae > Triticum > Triticum aestivum. The sequence continues at coordinate 428,801,589 of NC_057806.1, forward strand.
AAATCCCTCTGAAAAATATTATCTTAACCAAGGACAACATGTTGAAATGGGGCTGGAATGGGAATGAACAATGTTATTTCTGCAGTGCAAAGGAGACTGTAGGTCATCTGCTCTTCCAGTTTGTGCTAGCCAAACTGATATTGCAGATTGTCCTATGTGCTTTTGGTCTTAATAGACCGTTTGATAGCACTGTGGATTTGTTTGCTACATGGCTTTCATCCTTCCCTGCAACACAAGATGTGTGCATTCGACAGAATTTTCCTGATGACCCTGCTGGTGTTATATTCCAATTAGGTAATCACCTATCTTCATGGGCTTTACTGCAGAAATCCCAAGGCCGAAGAAGAATTGAAGGAGTGCATCATTTGAAGATGGTGATGGCTGAAGTTTACTGCAGGTGTCATGGCTGGGCGCCGGTGATGAAACGAATAACGGCAGTTTGATCTTGATGTGTGGTGCTTGGATATGATTTCTGTGTGGCTGTTGAATGTTTCGTTGCCACAGAACAGTATGCTTTTGTGATAGCCTGTGGATGTAGGTGTAGATGCTGAGTTGTTTGTGTTTCTTTCGCTCTTCCTACTCATGTCGTAGAACTATGTGGCAGCTTCTTTAATGGAAATCGACGAGGAGGCTCGGTGTTCCAAAAAAAAAACTAAATACCAAGCGAACCTTTGGTATCTTTTCTGAGAAGTAGCTCCCAACCAGCAGCTGAAGCAGCGCGCCGTTACTGCAATTCGTTGAAGAATACCGTCAGTAAAACAAGGCTTCAAACATCTTCTGTGGTAAAGCATCGAACAGGTGGCGGGCGGGCGGGCGGGCGGGCGGACGGGCACCTGTGACCAACGGAGTAGAGCGGGAGGCGCGCGATGTCCAGAGCGCCTAGCCCGGCCTCCGGCAGGCCCGACGCTCGGAGCGCGTCGTAGCAGCCGTGGAACCTCTCGAAGACCTCCCGCGCGGCGGCCGCGTGGTCGAAGGTGACGTTGTACGGGACGCACACCACGAGGAACCCCTCCTGCGCCAGGAGCTCCAGCAGGTAGCTGCAACAAACCACGGCGCCCAAGCGCGAATCAGTACTGCGAAGCTCTCCCCTCCCGCCGAAGAAATCGCGGATTACCGCGAGGTCGGATGGACCTCCGCCTACCCGTAGGTGGCCTCGGGGGCGGCGCCGATGAAGGCGCCGCCGAGGAACTTGACGACGGCGAGCGGGCGGGCGCCGCGCGGGGGTGGGAAGAGGAGGCAGGAGTGCTCCCGCAGGTACGTCCTCCCCCGAGCGGGCGACGGCCTGGGGACGGCGAGCGCGGGTAGGGGGGCGTCGGGGCCCAGCGACGCGCGGCAGGAGAGGCGCCTGGCGGCCCCGGTGCGGCGGTGACGGCGAGGTACGGGCCGCGGAGACGCGACAGGTGGGGAGGTGAGCAGGTGAGCCGCAGCAGCAGCCGCCGCCGCCGCCGCCGTCGCAGCCATGGGGATGAAGCGGAGCAGGATGTGGGGACAAACAACGGCTGGTGGTTTTGCTACGAGGCCGACGGCGCAGCCGGAGACTTTCTGCTGTGAGGATTGAGGAAGCAGTGCCACGTGGGCTCGCAAGCGCCGCCTGATTCAACAGCAGTTTTTTTAGACAGTGGACCTTTTTTTTTTGAGACACTTTAGATAGTGGAACTGAAATGCTAGGCCGGCGGCCGCTTTTCAGTTCCTGAATTTTTGAATCGTTGATGAATCAAGGTCCAATGGGCTCCGATCTCCCCTCTCTTGCCCGCTTCACTGATATTACTTTTTATTTATCAACTGTTAAGGTAATACAAAAAATATTATAAATAAATTTTACATCCAAGTATGTACACCAGCTAGCGGCGACTACTGATCAATGGTCACATCCCCTCGCTCTCATTGATGTCGGATCATGTACAATACAAGGTGTTTGGAACTTTGGATGCATGCTTGCAGAATATAAATCAGTTTTTGTTTAGGCACCGCTACTTATTTTTATAGCAGAGGTCCCTAGCTAGGCATATGCCTCTGCCCTCTACAATTATACCAATGCTTAAGTGAAAAAGATATATTTCTGTAAGCACGTCTCTAACCACATTGCATTGTACTCCCTCCATTCCTAAATATTTGTTTTTTTAGAGGTTTCAAATGGTGACTACATACGGATCAAAATGAGTGAATTTATACTATAAAATATGTCTATATACATCCGTATGTGGTGACCATTTGAAATCTCTAAAAGGACAAATATTTAGGAACGGAGGGAATACATGGCATCACCATCCCATGCATGTATCCATTTTAGTATGCCTGCCTCCTCCCGCGCTGGTCATCCCTTCGCCCAAGAATCAATAATTCTTCTTTTACCATCATGAATCCCGTTAACCCTAGTCCTAATCTCTGTAAAAAAAACTCATGTTGTACAACTATGTCGCAGTTTCTTCAGTGGAAATCGACGATAGGTGATTACGTCAAGATGTTTTATCCAAGAATTGTTGTGCTATGTTGAGGCCATAGAGCATGAAGTAGACTTTGCTAGGTGGAAGATTCTGAGGCCGCTCAGGTAGTAAACCACTAGAAATGAACCACATGGAGGTCTGAGAAATGGTTAATGATGTGCATCATTACAACTTTGATGATGTCCTTACAAGATTTAAGGAACTCCACAATGAAGCCATCTAACCCAATGCCTTATGAGAGGGTAATTGCTTATGCCGCAAGAATTCGTTAAAAGGTTGTCAATGCCATCAAGGATACCCATGATGTTTAGAACCTTCCAATTGAAATTAGTCCAGTGAGAGATAACCCTCCCCATGATTCCTTTCATGGTTCCCTTTTCCTTGTGCAATGTCATCGACCATTTTCATGCCACAATCGACAGTCCATGGATGAAGTACTTCCGCCTTCTTGCATTTGTGTGGATGGGGGAAAATCTCCCTAGGTGAAGGTTATTAATACAAGGACGCTGCTTCTTTCTTGATCTCTGTGGATGTGGAAAATCTCCCTAGATGAAGGTTATTAATACAAGGACGCTGCTTCTTCCTTGATCTCACCATCACCGTTGTGCGATGTCACCAACCATTATGACGCCTCAATCCATGGATGAAGTTCTTCCGCCTTCTTGCATTTGTACGGTAAAATCTTGTGCTAGCATCTCCCTCAAAGTGTCCGAATGTCTCTCTTCCGGTGATAGTAGGAAGTGTCTCATTGCCGGGTCAAAATGAAGAATGGCCTTGAAGCCATGTGAAGCTGAAGCTTTTACAAAAGGTTCTTGCTCCAAGCCCCGAGGAATCGACCCGTGCGACGTGCGTTGGAGCCTATGTGAGAAGTCGAGGCAAAGTATTACATTATTATGCAAATATCACACATAGCACAAAATGGCTGTTTCTCTTTGTGGGTCTCAACGGATTCTTCTATACATATAGGCAACATTATACTTGCACTGAACCTTACAGTCAGTGAGATTCTGTCATCGAGGAAGATACACAACTGTGTATGATGTACTGTATCAGCTAACTCTGGCATGTGACTATCTTCTACATACAGTATATGCTGTCAAAATTTTCTACCCCAAAACTTGGACATGCTTGTGTTCCGAAATATCAAAAGGAGGCTTAGTTAGATCTAAGAACAAACCTATACACCTATTAGTCAGCATGAAGTATCTCTAAAAGAAGTTAAGGCAGTCAGCACACATAATCCACCAAATGGCGCAAGTATTGACTTCACATTATGATATCTGCTAGTTTCTCTCCAAGATATATCCAGCTTCCTGGGTAGTTTATACGACACTGCCCCACCTGCATTCGCAATGACATTGAACAGAGCCGAGTTAATAATTTAGCAGACAGGAAACAAAGTATAATTGCAGTTAAAACATACATACCTTATAATGATGAACGAAACAAATCATTCCTGCTCGGAGTTTTTGTTGTTACCACGACCGATAACAGAGTTCATCCGTCAAGAGTCCAGAAACTAGTATACAAATTTGGTAAGGGTATGAAACCCCCACAGCTCCAATCCATCGGCAGCACCCCTCGGTGTAATCAAGCAGCTAGCTGGGTGCTCTTTTTCGAGCACGTTACAGTGCGTTAGTTGAGCTAACATAGTATACACTGGAGCAGCCCTTCGGTGCTCACGTTTTGTGCAGCCGTGATATCTTGTTGAAACTGGCCTCAAAGAGTACTTTTGTGGGTCCTCCCAATTCTCATGACACAGATGTATCCTTCTGAACAGGTCTTTGAGGGAAGAAAAGGATCGCAAGTAACGCACAAATACTTAAGCCAACCGCACCATCAAACGGATGAAGATGATAGGTACTAATCATCCAGAATGGAGTTTCAGGTTTGAATGCAATAATGCGAGTGGTTTGTGTGAGATAACTAGCAGTCATAATTCCAGATCGCAGGCCAATTGGTGCAGCGAGATTCCCTTGCGTTCTTTGCTTAAGCCCAAAAAGCACCAGGGAAAGTAGCACGAAGCCTGGTACTGAAGGTAGAGACCTGCCATTCATTTGTAAAAATGTTAACACCTTTTATTACTTGGTCTCACAACAGATCATGCTTGGTGCAAAAAAATAATATAAATCAACCCACACAACTGTTGCACCTTAAATCACTTTATATTATAAACATTTTTCAAGGTTGCTACAGAAAGGTCCTAATCTGTAGCAAGCTTTATTTTGTAGGATTGCTAGGCACTTCTATGTTCGACTAACCATAGACCAATTTCTTTAAAAAAAACTGTACTCAATCCATCCCATTTTCTGCCACTCCCCTCCCCTGCTTGTGTCCTTCACCCAGTTCCCACACCCACCCCACTACAGTAACGTCTGCGGAACCACGCCGCTCAGTTGCTCACGGGTTTTAATGATTGCCCCCCAAATCACGCTCAGCTGCTCATGGGTTTTAGATCCCAAATTTAATTACGAACGCCATGAGAACTACCAGTAGTAACATGAACCATGTGCTGAAAAATTAAGTAGTGAAATAACAGAAGGGATGGTGGCTCGACTGGATATTACCGGTGAATCAGAGAAAAAGCAACTCCAGACATCAGAATAGCATTGTAGTAACCAAGATCAACTGCAACTTCTTCTGGAAGCCATGATCTGAAAACCACTTCTTCCACCACAGAAATGCTAGTTGCTGTGATAAACCCTCTAAGAGCTGGCAACAATACATTTCTTGAAGATTTGAGAAGATCAAATGGTAAGAACGAAGGCGTCCCTTCTCGAAAAGTTGCAAAGCCAAGTAAAATGCTTATCGAATGCACCAGCCAAACGACAGACACGCCTCCGACAAGACCTTGGAAAAATTCTTGCAGCTGCAATCAAAGGTAATGTCATGTTAATGTGCCAGGAACATTTGACAGATATTTGCACACGAGACTAAGCAATGATCATACCCTTGATGAAGATGCAAGATTCATCCCATATTGCTCAACTGGATTCTCATAGCCACGTATTCTTTTTCCCCATAGCATTACAAGTATCATTATAGAGACATACAGACCAACAATGCAAGCATCCCCAACAATTCCTGTTGAAGCGCTTATTGTCCAGCTTTGAACAAGAGTTGGCAGTAAAGGAATCACAACAGGAGACCATAGAACAAGTACCATGAAGGAAAATCCCATGATCCTATGAATTTGATAAGGGCGAGTTAAGCACAGCATGATAATAAGACATTACCATGAAAATGTACACTCCCTCTGTATTCCTGATCAGCAGATAATAGAGGGGGTAACTAACATGTCTAATCAGCAGAAAATCCACCACCGTAATATATGAAGGGGTGGGTTCAGTATTCCTGATTTCATAGTACACTTGCAGTAAGAAAAAAATTAATCAAACTGTCAAACATGATGATAATATTGCGCATGCCTTGCGTGTACAAGGAGAAGTTCACCAGGAGTAGTTAGTTAGATAAGTATCTTGTAATCTTTATCTTCTTTATCTCTAGCTTTTCTTCCTTTCCAAGATGTAATCCCCTAACCAACTTGTATGCGTATTTGGGCTCGCAACCCTGCTATATAACACGCAACACGTCTGCCAGGAAAGGCAAGACGTTTACCGCAAGTCGCACATGGTATACAGAGCAATCTTCTTCCACTAAACCCTAGCTATCCCATCTCCGTGCGCAGCCATGTCTTCCTCCACCTCCTCCTCCTCCCAGTAGTCGCTCAGCGGTGGAGTAACGGAGAAACTCTCCCGCACTAACTACATCCTATGGCGGACACAGATCACGCCGCAACTGCGGGGCGCCGGCGTCTTCCACTACGTCGACGGCACGTCCACCGAGCCGGCCAAAACCCACATCACCAAAGATGCTGCTGGGAAGGAAACCGAGGGGCCAAATCCTCTTCATCCAATTTGGGTGAGGGAGGACCAGCAGGTCCTGGGATACCTGCTCCAAAACCTCTCAAAGGAGGTGCTCGTCACGGTGACCGCGATCACCACGGCGAGGGAACTCTGGGTGGCGCTGGCGAGCATGTTCTCGTCGCAGTCACTCAGCCGCGTCAACAACATCCGTACAGCGCTGATCAATGCGCAGAAGGGCAACCAATCGGTGGCCGCCTACTTCGCCGCCATGAGGGGCCTCGCCGATGAGCTCGCCGCGGCGGGCAAACCCATCCAGGACGATGAACTCATGTCCTACATCATCCATGGGCTAGACCAGGACTACCAGCCCCTCATTTCTGCCCTGGACGCCCGCGTCACTCCGGTAACACTTGATGAACTCTTTTCCATGCTCAGTAATTTTGATCAACGCATGGCGCAGTACAACGGCTCCGGCGGCGGCTTCAAGTCGTCGGCAAACTCCGCCTCCAGAGGCCGCGGCGGTGGCTCTCGCTCTCGTGCCTCCTCTCGTGGCAAGGGGAGGTTCGGATCCGGCGGCAGTGACGGCTACTCCAACAACGCTCGTGGCGGCGGGCGCTCCGGCAACGCAAAAGGGCGTCGTGGCGGCAGCTCCAACAGATCCCGTCCGGACTTACCTTGCTGCCAAATTTGTGGCAAGCCCGGTCACACAGCGAAGGATTGTTGGTACCGCTACGAAGAGGATGATGGTGACTCCTCACAAGACGAAGAAAAGGTGGCTGCGGCTGCCGATGGCTCCTATGGGATCGACACAAACTGGTATGTTGACAGTGGTGCCACAAACCACATCACCAACGAGCTTGAGAAAGTCACCATGAAGGAAAAATATCGTGGCAAGGATCAAATCCATACGGCCAGTGGTGAAGGTATGGGTATTCGTCACATTGGTCATTCAATTATTAATACCCCTAGTCGCAAAATACATCTCAAAAGAATCTTGCATGTTCCTAGTGCCCACAAAAATCTTCTGTCTGTTCATAGAATCGCCATTGACAATCATGTTTTTCTCGAGTTTCATCCTTATTTCTTTTTGATCAAGGATCAGGCCACGAGGAAAGTTCTTTATCGAGGTAGATGCGTTTGAGGGCTCTACCCGTTGATTCCGGAGTTCAGAAGATCCAATAAACAAGCTTGTGGTGCTATCAAGCTTTCGTCCACACGGTGGCACGATCGTCTAGGACATGCCTCTTTTTCCTTAGTTGAAAAGTTACTTAGGAAAAATAAGCTCCCGTTTGTTGGTGAGCGAAATATTGAAACTATTTGTGATTCATGTCAGTGTGCCAAAAGTCATCAATTACCATATCCCATATCTACTAGTGTCTCCACTAAGCCTTTGCAACTGATTTTCTCTGATGTGTGGGGGCCTGCTCCCTCCTCTGCCTACTATGTGAGTTTCATCGATGACTACAGCAAGTTCTCATGGATCTATCTCCTTAAAAAAAGGTCCGATGTGTTTCAAGTGTTTAAAAACTTCCAAGCACTTGTTGAAAAGAAGTTTGACAGCAAAATTATAGCTGTCCAATCCGATTGGGGAGGGGAATACGAGAAACTCAATTCCTTCTTCCAAAATATAGGCATATCCCACCATGTGTCATGCCCACACGCTCATCAACAAAACGGGTCGGCCGAACACAAGCATAGGCACATAGTTGAGGTTGGTTTAGCTCTTCTAGCAGGGGCGTCCATGCCCCTCAAATTTTGGGACGAGGCGTTTCTTACAGCTGTCCATATCATAAACATGCTTCCTAGCCGTGTCATCAATAATGAAACACCTATGGAACGCCTCCTCCATGTCAAACCAGACTACACATCTCTTCGTGTTTTTGGATGTGCCTGTTGGCCAAATCTCCGTCCGTACAATAACCGCAAGCTCATGTATAGGTCCAAACAATGTGCGTTTCTTGGCTATAGTGCCCAGCACAAAGGTGTCAAGTGCCTTGACATCTCCACCGGACGGGTTTACATCTCACGTGATGTCGTGTTCGATGAGACCAAATTTCCTTTCGCTCATCTACATCCCAATGCCGGAGCTCTCTTACGCAAGGAAATCTTGCTTTTACCACCTCACCTCTCTGGCTATGATCAAGGGGGCATTAATAATTGTGATGATCATATGACTAACCCTACTACTAATAGCCTTTATGAGTCTTGTGGTGATGCAGCAAAAATTCGTGAAGAAATCGTCGCAAATGGTGAAGAAAATACGGCAGCAGATCCATATTTTATGTGCCCTGAGCTGGGGAGCAAATCTCCCTCGGGATCTGCCCAGGTGCTGCCGTGCAGCGAATCCCCCTCGGGATCGGTGCCTTGCAGCGAATCTGCTGCGACAGCCGCAGGTGGGCGCGCTGAATCGGATGGCCACGGTGACTCCCCTCGTCCGCACCAATCACCGTCCAGCAGATGGCAGGCTGGCGCTGGCCTTGAGGCCCAACCAGTCGTCTACAAGCGGCGGGCAGCGACTCGCCGGGCTGAGGCGGGGACAGATCCTGACGAGGCCGGGCCCGGGCAATCACGAGGCAATGATGATGCGGCTCGGCCCAGATCTTCTGTGGCTGGTTTGCCGCTTGCGCCGCAGCAGACGACCGCAGAAGATCCCGATCAACCTGGCGCTGCCGACACCACCAGTTCTCGAGCTGCGTCCGG
>NC_057806.1:428810953-428818289 GCF_018294505.1 Triticum aestivum
CAGGGCTCTGTAGCGGCTCCTGCTACTGCTCCACGTCGCACACGGCTACAGCAAGGCAAAATTAAACCTATTGATTATAAACATATTACAAAACATGGAATGATTTGTTCAACAGGTGAACCAGGAGAACCCAACACTCTTGAAGAAGCACTTGGAGATGCTAATTGGAGAAAGGCAATGCATGATGAAATTGTGGCACTAAGGAAAAATAAAACATGGCACTTGGTCCCTTCAAGAAAAGGTAAAAATCTTATTGACTGTAAGTGGGTCTTTAGGATAAAAAGAAAAGCTGATGGAACCATTGATCATTACAAAGCTAGACTCGTTGCAAAGGGGTTCAAACAAAGGTATGGTATTGACTATGAGGACACATTTAGTCCGGTTGTTAAAGCTGCTACCATACGCCTTGTCTTGTCCATTGTTGTGTCTAGGGGATGGAGTCTACGACAGCTAGATGTTCAGAACGCGTTCCTCCATGGTGTTCTGGAAGAAGAGGTTTACATGAAACAACCTCCTGGGTTTGTAAATGCACAGGCACCACTTCATGTGTGCAAACTTGACAAGGCCTTGTATGGGTTGAAACAGGCTCCAAGAGCATGGTATTCTCGCCTCAGTAAAAAGATGCAAACACTTGGTTTTGTTCCTTCAAAGTCTGACACTTCGTTATTTATCTATAACAAGTCAAGAATATCCATATTTGTTCTCATTTATGTTGATGATATAATTGTAACAAGTTCATCTGATGAAGCAATAACAGCATTGTTGAAGGATTTAAGTGCAGAGTTTGCTCTAAAGGATCTAGGAGATCTACACTACTTTCTTGGTATTGAGGTCAAACAACACAAGAATGGTCTTCACCTCTCTCAAGAAAAGTATGCAACAGACTTGGTAAAAATTGCAAAGTTGTAAGTCTGCACCTACTCCTTTGTCTAGCACAGAAAAATTGTCTCTTGTTGAAGGAGAGCATCTGAATTCAGAAAATAGTACAAAATACAGGAGCCTGGTAGGTGCACTTCAATACTTAACATTGACTAGACCAGATATTTCTTTTGCTGTCAATAAAGTATGTCAGTTTCTTCATGCACCTACCACTGTTCACATGACTGCTGCAAAACGTATGGTAAGATATGTGAAAAACACATTGAACATTGGCCTAAACTTCAGCAAGTCATCCTCTGCACTTGTCAGTGCCTTTTCTGACTCAGACTGGGCTGGGTGTTTAGATGATAGACGCTCAACTGGTGGTTTTGCGGTATTCCTCGGACCAAATTTGATATCTTGGAGTGCAAGAAAGCAAGCCACAATTTCAAGGTCCAGTGCAGAGGCAGAATACAAAGCATTGGCTAATGCAACAGCAGAGATCATATGGGTGCAATCAATTTTAAAGGAACTAGGTATAAAAAGCACTAGAGCTCCATGTCTGTGGTGTGATAATTTAGGTGCCACCTATTTGTCAGCAAATCCAGTCTTTCATGCTAGGACCAAGCACATTGAAATAGATTTTCACTTTGTTCGAGAAAGAGTTGCAAATAAGCTTTTGGATATTCGGTTTATTCATTCTCAAGACCAAGTTGCTGATGGCTTTACCAAAGCTTTGCCTACAAGAAGTTTTGAAGACTTCAAGCATAATCTCAACCTAATGAAGTTGTGATTAAGGGAGGGTGTCAAGCATGATGATAATATTGCACATGCCTTGCGTGTACAAGGAGAAGTTCACCAGGAGAAGTTAGTTAGATAAGTATCTTGTAATCTTTATCTTCTTTATCTCTAGCTTTTCTTCCTTTCCAAGATGTAATCTCCTAACCAACTTGTACACGTATTTGGGCTCGCAACCCCGCTATATAACACGCAACACGTCTGCCAGGAAAGGCAAGACGTTTACCGCAAGTCGCACACAAACCATTGTTCATCTAACCGCTACAGTACAGAACGAGCCATTCATTGATAACACTCGTGATGCTTACAAAATAAGGCTATGCTGATATATGAAACTTATGGTGTTATCATGTCGCAAACTTGCAACTAGTTCTACAAGGTGATTGATGTAGTGTAGGAAACTAAAAAATGATCGGAACTTATGGTTTGCTGATTCAAAATTCAATGCGACCCAGGGGCATCCTGCCAGCCATTTTAAAACTTCCATATCCTGCTAACATAATCTATTGATGAAGAAATGACATTTGAATTATGTTTCTTCTCTATCTGCATATATTTCTGGAGAAAATTATAAGTTGGAAGAACTAACCTCTGAAATAAGTTACGTTCGCTGATACGTAAGAACAAGATGAGCCTGTCAGTCAAGCTCAAAGCACCACGAATACCTCCCCAGAGCAGAGCAAGTTTCCCCACAAATTTCAAAATTCCACCTCTTTGCCCTAGTTCAGCTAGAACAGCAACGAGCCTGTTGCCAAAAGACAGACATGGTAAGGGTATTCACAAGACAACAAAGAGAGAATAAAGATGATAAATGCAATGGCAACATTAAACAGACCTATCGTGATCAAGTTCACCACCACCCTTCTTGGGTACCACCGGAGCTGCAACAGACATGGCTTTCTCAGCAAAGCTTCTCACTAAGTTGTTCTGGCTCTTTTCCAGTTCAGTGTCGTCAAGATTATGCTGTGTGCTGCTATCATGCTCTTCAGCATTCTTTTGCTGAGATATAAAAAAATCTGTATTGTTAGAATGAATAATTAACAGAATATTTCAACAATAATAATTAGGAATCAAGAATAACTCAAATATGCAACATGGAACGCACTATAAGGAACAACCTTTGTGCACTCTTGAACTTGTGACAACTGATCAATGAGAACTAGTACCTAATACTACAGATATTTGGACTATGTTCAAACAAAAGGCTGAGCCGGACTCCAGTATCCATGTGTTTTATTTCCATCCAGCTTAATTATGAACAAAAATGAAACAACATGGCATTATTTGCTTACTTGATGATGTGCTACGAATGCAGAAGCACCTAGGGCAGCCGTTACAGCCCCAACCATCATGCCTTTACCATCTGACTTTGTTATCTCCTGTTGCTTGTGCTCACCGGGTTTTTCGATATAATAATCTGTATTTGCTTCTTTTTGTGTGCAAAGATCAGCATTTGCCTCTTTCTGTGTGGAAAGATTATCCATATTTCCTTCGTCAGCATCCTGAACAATAAGATCCTCATCCAAAATTCCTGACTTGACCGCAGCTTTTGTAAGGTTGTCATGCTTAGAGACACCAACATGGAAGTAGTTTCTCAAGGACGCTAAAGTTACGCCAACTATCACACCCACTGGAAGAACCTTCCTCAGATCATGAGATTGCAGAACTGCAGTTGATATAGCTTCAACAACATTTTCGCCATGGACCACACCAAATTTCACAGTCGTTGGATTCCTCTGCACAGATGTTGCTCTGTATAACTCAGAGTCATGGACAATAGTTCTAGAAACTTGAGTAGCGAGTCGTTCTACATCATGTGCAAGACTTCTTTGAAGTTTCTCAGCTTTTGTTATCCCCAGTCTGCGACCAACTTCAGTTTTGAGAGTATTTGTTAACTCATCACTAATAAAGTATGTGAGTGTCTGTCTCAAAGCATTACCAGGCAACTTCTCAATTACCTTCCTTTTGGTTTCAGAGTCTGCAAAATTTCGCAGAGCTGAGTATGGTGGCAAAATAACATTGCCTGTCCTAGGTGGAGCTTGGGAAGAATCTGCATGCTTGATCCCTTCATTAACGAAGCTATATTTTCCAGATATAGAAATGTCACCTTGCACATTGTCCATTTGATCTGCTAGTTTCCATTTACCCTCTTGCGGATCAAGGAAAAGATCAGTTGCCGAGTTCAAATCTGGTGACTCAAGTTGCAGTTGCCTTGTAAGATATTCATGAAGGTACAAAGCATACTGCACCTTCAAATAAGAACTGGCAGCTACGTCCAACAAGTAATCAGGTGAGCCACTCACTATCTTTGCAACATCACCATCAACATCATTTCCAGGTATATTTCTTTGAGAATTTCTGATTTTTCCTTTCGAAGGTGGGACAGTGTTCAAATCAGATTTTTTCTCACTAAAATTATGATCTTCAGACATGATTGAACGAGCTTTAACAGAAGTATTATGTTGTGATTCACCAGATGATGATGGATTTTTGTCCTTTCCACTTAACTCATTGTCCACATCCACCATCACATCAGACTTTGTCTCATCAACAGGAGGTTTATCGGTGGCTCCAGCAGAATTCTCCCTGTCCTCAGAGTCCTTGTGCTTTTGAAACTGGTCAATCATATTTTCAATAACTCCGAACACACTATTGACAGCCATTTGAGTCGAGTCATCAAAATCAGTTAAGGCATCCAATGCCTGTCTCACATTATTAACGGACGGATGTTTAGATTCTTCTGTTTTAGAGATTTGTGTGCTCTGATCAACAACATTAAGTGCAACCGTATCTTCATTGGCATGAACTACATCAACTTCCTTGTCTACCATATTGGACTGTGGATTCTGCTCTGCTGTAGCATCTGCCGACTGCACTTGCTCCTTGGGAGTTCCTTTTGAGTTGGCTGTTGATGGATCATTGGAAAGATGCTTTGGTTCTGTTACACTGCCCTGATCGGCCTCTTGCTTCTCTTCACTGCTTTCATTCACTCCAGAGTTATCTTTCTCAGATTTATCGAGTTGAGTCTGTTCACTTCCCATTTCGATTCCAGTTCCTACAGGCTTTGCTTGTGATAAATCGATACCATCAGCAGAATTGTTGTCGTTTGAGGTCAGATTAGTCTCTTTTTGGTCTCCCTCACCAATGGATGTAACACTCCTGTTCTGGTCAAGAATTTTGGCATCCTTAGCTCCACTCTCATGGTCTGACTCTTTGACCTTTTCTTGGACAACAGTCTTGGTGGTTGATCTTGCATTGGTCCAGCCGCGCTTCAATGCATCCAAATTGAAATTGTGTCGTTTAGATTGTAAAATTTCAGTCACAGACGACGTAAGCTTTTCACGCACATCTTCAGGTACAGCTTCTTCTAGAGCTTTTACAAGAGATTCACCTTGTTCTACTGCCACCAGAACCTTATGGCAAGAAAGAAACATGTAAGCAGCTTGACGCATTTCTCACAAGACTACAGCAAGAAAATTTGAGTTTTCCTATTTAAAACTCAGTGCTTCCATAAGCATCATAAATTACACGATGAACAGAAAATAACCTCCCATGATTGGCCTATGACCTTGGAAATGGAATACTATAAGGCATAGAGAAATTTGACTCAACAGAGAATATTATCTAGATCTACTATACCTTGTTCTTTTGATCATCATCCAGAGTGCCAGGCATTGTAGCATCCAGCATATTCATCACAAGACCTGCTGATTGTAGTACATGACCTTTTTCAACATCTTCAGGAATCTCTTCTGGCTCCTCTTCATCAGCCTCTTTGATTATCCTGCCTACATCACCATTATCTTTTAACAGCCCATTTTTGCTATTTTGAGCACCAGATACATGACCTTTTTCAATATCTTCAGGAATCTCTTCTGGCTCCTGTTCATCAGCCTCTTTGATTATTCTGCCTATATCACCATTATCTTTTAACAGGCCATTTTTGCTATTTTGAGCACCAGAATATCCATTTGCAGAATCATTGAGCAGCCCATTTATTCCATGGGGAAAATTATTAGAGAGAAAAAACTGAGCTTGCTCATGAAAATTGTCCTCTTTGGGGACCTTATTATCATTCGGTTGAGGTACGGTGAATGCTAGACCTTTGGATGGGTTAACGGTGATATCCACATCTTTGATAAGCGGATGACGACCCTTAAGAAGAGCAAACTCCACTGCTGACAACCACTGCATAAACCCAAAGACCAATTTAACGTGACAGCTGAAATGAGCAACATGACAACATGAAGTAAGTAATTGCAGAAGCGATCCATAAGAATGCTAAATACCATGGGGACTGCAAGCAAAAGAGTTTGGTGCCATCACTTAAAATGGATCAACTCATGCATCTAAATAAGAAGTTAAATAAACACTAGTAGACCAAAGAAAAGGGATAAAGCAGTCTCAAGAGAGTCAGCTAACACATTATGAGTAAGCATGCACGTGTGCGTGCCCACACACAAAGCACACACGTTTTGTTGTTTTTTATGTGGAAACCTTCAACAGCAGGGAGCTGGATTAGAGATCACGTTGAAGATAAAATATACTCTTCTTTGAGGTGGTACAAAAATGTCTCTATTGGAGTCAAAATAAAAAATGGCAATGTTTACCTCTAGGGTAAGATTCTGGCACCATAATTCAGTGTATCTCTCAAAGGTGAATCCAGTTGAGTGTACACAAGAACAAAGGAGAAGGCTGGTAAAAGGATTTTCTGATATTGAACTACGCGGTACTGACATAAGTGGCACAGTCCCATCATCACTCTGCAAGATATGGCTTCGAAGTTAGATAACCAGAAAGGCAGTATTGACAGAGCATGTAGCTGGATTTTAGCATAATCTGGGAGTTAATACATTCACATATCCTAACATTGGATTGATATAAAAATTTCAAAAAGAACATTAGACTGATTCGAAAGAACATTAGACTGATTAAAAAGAACATTAGGCTTATACCTGTATAAAGAGAACAGGTATTTTCAAACTGGCAACTGAAGGCCTCACGCTATTTTCCGAATAGAAGTCATCAACATTAGCAAACCCATGTGAAACCATGGATATTGCTCCATCAAAGTCACGCAAACAGTTCGCCGATAAAGCCTTTTGGACATCAAAGTCTTTATCCTTTCCTTGAAAGAGTTCCTGAAACAATAAAACAGACTAAATGTCCTACTCTGGAGAAGAAAGACTGCTTGCAAATGCAGGCCATCTCAGGGGCAGCTGGTTGGTCAAGTTATTTAACATGCACAGCTTACGCTATTGCTCTGTTTACAAGATGTGGAAAGGAGACACTACTAGTGTGGGGTCACAACCTTATTCGCACGCAGAATATCAACCAAGCCAGTTGTGAGCTTTTGATCAAGAGCGATATTATGAGGAAATGTTCTTGTTGCTTCCTGTAGGTCAAAAGGATTGTCAATACAAACAGCAGCCGTAAGAGGAGTAGACTCTCCAGCTTCCACAAGGTACTTTGTCAGCATATTGGCACCATAACCCCACCCAACACCCATTATTGTCGTCCATGGCCTTTTGCTGTTTATAAAGCGGATCGTTGTGCAGATGTCATCACTGTCAGCTGCTGTAAATAACCTACAGAAGAAGTTTGTTTAGAAGAGCTACAATTTTGGGCAAGATATATGTCATTGCAACCAGTGGCGGAGCTAGCCGAAAATCAATGGGGG
>NC_057806.1:428818502-428819951 GCF_018294505.1 Triticum aestivum
ATTGCAACGCATCAAAACTTGTGTATAACCATCAACAGAGTACAGTGTTGCAATGATGTTCCTCTATAGAAGGGGTGAATTAAGTCAACGGCATAGCAATCACTAGAGGTCCCTGATGTTTCCGGATTACAAGAATTCTCAGTATCACAAATGATTGCTTACGGCTCGATAAAATAACAGTAACAGCAGTAACAGGTAAGAAACTAGTACAGTAATACTATGCTTCACTACACTGGCTGAACTTTACTTGACAATATCACGTTGCAATAACAAAATACTCCCTCCATCCCATAATATAAGATCTTATTACATTCAATATACTCACATATTGGATGTAGTAATTAACATCTTATATTATGGGACGGAGGGAGTACTTCCTACAGCTTTGAAGCTGCACTTACTGATCTGTTTTGGCTCTCATAAACTTAAGTTTTCTAGAGCCGTAAGCAATCATTCAATATACTCACATATTGGATGTAGTAACATCTTATATTATGGGTCTCGGAGAAGGGAGTACCAAAATTCAAAATTATGTACAGACAGCAAGCATATGCTATTTCCTGTTAGAATATATGTTGGTCAATTTAGTACTCAAGTTTGTAAATATGATCCAAGCAACAAATAATATAGCAATTTCCAGATACATACAGTTCACTCTTAATCACTGTTTCTGTCACCGCGATATAATAGCCCGGAAATTGGGCATAGAGAACTGCTTCTGACGCCTAGTAATTTACTCCAACAATGATATGCTATGCGTGCTAAATGTGCGGAATCGCAGACTGTGAAAGAGGTATAGTGAGTAACTTCACCTTGGCGTAGTAAGCGGTGATCCGCCGCAGCCTCTGGGGTTCATGACAATGGGGAAGTAGCCATTCTTGAGCGCATCCAGCACGAACATCTCGATGCCCCTGTCCATGCTGCCCTCGGGGGTACCGGGCACGAGGAGCACCGTGGAATCGAGCCCATGCTCCTTGTCCAGATCCAGATTAGCGGGCCAGTCAAGCGCGATCACCCCGCCGTCCTCCAGGGGGATGCAGAGCCGCTGGTAGGACACCTCGCCGGCGCCCTGCCCGGCGGGCGCGGCGGGGATGCTGCCCCGGCTGAGGTTGACGTAGTGGCGGTCCTGGGTGAGCAGGCGCTCGTTGATGCCGTCGAGCAGCACGCCCCCGTCCTCGAAGGACACGGACGGGCACCGCAGCAGCACGCAGCGGTTGAAGGGCGTCGGGCTGGTGAAGAGGATCCACTCGCCGGCGGCGGCGGCGTCGTCGGACTCGTGATCGGGGGAGCTGGGGGGAGGGAGGCCGCTCCGGAGGTAGGAGGACGGGGAGGCGATGGAGGATACGACGGCGGCCGCGGCGGCCGCAGCCGCGGGGCCGACGAGCGCGAGCGAGGCCGGGAGGCTGGCGAGGAGGTCGGAGAGGGAGGCGCGGAGGCGGGCGTGCGGGC
>NC_057806.1:429120199-429225679 GCF_018294505.1 Triticum aestivum
CTTTTCTTCAACTTTAATAGGTGCAGCTACTTTTACTTCTATGGGAGGATGATATTTAAACCACTTCTCCTTAGGGAGATCAACATAAGTAGCAAAAGATTCACAGAAAGAAGCTACTATCTCAGAGTCAAGTCCATATTTAGTGCTAAACTTACGGAAAATATCGGTGTCCATAAAAGATTTAACACAATCAAACTTAGGTGTCATACCTGACTCCTTACCTTCGTCGAGGTCCCAATCTTCAGAGTTGCGTTTAATTCTATCCAATAAATTCCATCTGAATTCAATAGTCTTCATCATAAAAGAGCCAGCACAAGAAGTATCGAGCATGGTGCGATTGTTTTCAGAAAGCCGAGCATAAAAACTTTGCATAATTATTTCTCTCGGGAGCTCATGATTGGGGCATGAATATAACATTGATTTAAGCCTCCCCCAAGCTTGAGCGATGCTTTCTCCTTCGCGAGGCCAGAAATTATATATATAATTGCGATCACGATGAACAAGATGCATAGGGTAATACTTTTGATGAAATTCCAACTTCAATCTTTTATAGTCCCATGATCTCATATCATCACATAGCCTATACCATATCAATGCGTCTCCCTTCAAAGATAAAGGGAAGACCTTCTTCTTAGCAACATCATCGGGTATACCTGCAAGCTTAAATAATCCACAAACTTCATCCACATATATTAAGTGCTCATCAGGATGCTTTGTTCCATCTCCTGTAAAAGGGTTAGCTAGCAGTTTTTCCATCATACCCGAAGGAAATTCAAAAGGAGTTTCATTTTCAATAGGTTCAGTAGGTTGAGGAGCAACTCTTTGCTCTACTGGACGGGGTGAAGATACCCCGAACAAGCCCCTCAGAGAATTACTTTCCATAGTAACAAGTGACAGTAAATTTCAGCACACTATATAAATTTTTCCTTACCAAATTCCACCTACCAAAGGCGCTACACTCCCCGGCAACGGCGCCAGAAAAGAGTCTTGATGACCCACAAGTATAGGGGATCTATCGTAGTCCTTTCGATAAGTAAGAGTGTCGAACCCAACGAGGAGCAGAAGGAAATGATAAGCGGTTTTCAGCAAGGTATTCTCTGCAAGTACTGAAATAAGTGGTAACAGATAGTTTTGTGATAAGATAAATTGTAACGAGCAACAAGTAACAAAAGTAAATAAAGTGCAGCAAGGTGGCCCAATCCTTTTTGTAGCAAAGGACAAGCCGGAACAAACTCTTATAATAGGAAAAGCGCTCCCGAGGACACATGGGAATATCGTCAAGCTAGTTTTCATCACGTTCATATGATTCGCGTTCGATACTTTGATAATTTGATATGTGGGTGGACCGGTGCTTGGGTGCTGTTCTTACTTGAACAAGCATCCCACTTATGATTAACCTCTATTGCAAGCATCCGCAACTACAACAAAAGTATTAAGGTAAACCTAACCATAGCATGAAACATATGGATCCAAATCAGCCCCTTACGAAGCAACGCATAAACTAGGGTTTAAGCTTCTGTCACTCTAGCAACCCATCATCTACTTATTACTTCCCAATGCCTTCCTCTAGGCCCAAATAATGGTGAAGTGTTATGTAGTCGACGTTCACATAACACCACTAGAGGCTAGACAACATACATCTTATCAAAATATCAAACGAATACCAAATTCACATGACTACTAATAGCAAGACTTCTCCCTTGTCCTCAGGAACAAACGTAATTACTCACAAAGCATATTCATGTTCATAATCAGAGGGGTAATAATATGCATATAGGATCTGAACATATGATCTTCCACCAAATAAACCAACTAGCATCAACTACAAGGAGTAATCAACACTACTAGCAACCTACTAGCACCAATCTCGGACTTTGAGACAAGAATTGGATACAAGAGATGAACTAGGGTTTGGAGATGAGATGGTGCTGGTGAAGATGTTGATGGAGATTGCCCTCTCCCGATGAGAGGAGCGTTGGTGATGACGGTGATGATTTCCCCCTCCCGGAGGGAAGTATCCCCGGCAGAACAGCTCTGCCGGAGCTCTAGATTGGTTCCGCCAAGGTTCCGCCTCGTGGCGGCGGAGTCTCGTCCCGAAAAGTTCCTCTTATTTTTTTCTCATCGAAAGACTTCATATAGGAGAAGATGGACGTCGGAGAGCCACCAGGGGGCCCACGAGGTAGGGGGCGCGCCCTAGGGGGGGCCCCACCCTCGTGAGCAGGGTGTGGGCCCCCTGGCCTTCATCTTTGGCGAGGATTTTTCTTTATTTATTTTAAGATGTTCCGTGGAGTTTCAGGACTTTGGAGTTGCGCAGAATAGGTCTCTAATATTTGCTCCTTTTCCAGCCCAGAATTCCAGCTGCCGGCATTCTCCCTCCTTATGTAAACGTTGTAAAATAAGAGAGAATAGCCATAAGTATTGTGACATAAAGTGAAATAACAGTCCATAATGCAATAAATATCGATATAAAAGCATGATGCAAAATGGACGTATCAACTCCCCCAAGCTTAGACCTCGCTTGTCCTCAAGCGAAAAGCCGATAACAATAAATATGTCCTCATGTTTAGAGGTAGAGGCGTCGATAAAAATAAAATACGGACATGAAGGCATCATGATTATTCTCATAACAGCAACATATATAGATTTTGTCATATGATTACTTATGTTCAAGTGATGATCTATTCACAATGCAAAAGTATAAATCATAAACCTTATTGGGCTCCGACAAACTATAATCTCAGTCATTGAAGCAATTGCAATTTATCATAACATCGGAAAGAGTCTATGTCAGAGCTAAAAAGCAAGTCCACATACTCAACTATCATTTAGTCCTCCATAATTGCTAACACTCACGCAATACTTGTGGTTACGGAGTTTTAATCGGACACAGAGAAAGATAGGGGCTTATAGTTTTGCCCCACAACCTTTTACCTCAAGGGTAATGTCAACAATAATGGTTCATGCTCCCCTACATCCAATTAGATATATATATATATATATCATGTTCTTTCCAACATGCTGAGCTTGCCAAAGGATAAAATGAAAAAGAAAAGGTGAAGATCACCATGACTCTTGCATAAGGTAGAAGATAATAATAAAGGATAGGCCCTTCGCAGAGGGAAGCAGAGGTTGCCATGCGCTTTTATGGTTGGATGCATAAAATCTCAATGCGAAAGAACGTCACTTTATATTGCCCCTTGTGATATGAACCTTTATTATGCAGTCCGTCGCTTTTATTACTTCCACATCACAAGATCGTATAAAGCTTATTTCTCCCACACCAATCAATCATACATATTTAGAGCAATTTTTATTGCTTTGCACCGATGACAACTTACTTGAAGGATCTTACTCAATCCATAGGTAGATATGGTGGACTCTCATGGCAAAACTGGTTTAGGGTATTTGGAAGCACAAGTAGTATTTCTACTTGGTGCTGAGAATTTGGCTAGCATGAGGGGGAAAGGCAAGCTCAACAAGTTAGAGGATCCATGACAACATACTTTATCTCAGATATAAGAAAGACATAACTCATTACGTTGTCTTCCTTGTCCAACATCAACTCTTTAGCATGTCATATTTTAATGAGTGCTCCCAATCATAAAAGATGTCAATGATAATATATCTATATGTGAAAACCTCTCTTTCCTTATTACTTCCTATTAATTGCAACAATGACCAAAGCTATGCTTGCCAACTCCCAACAACTTTTAATCATCATACTCTTTCTATGTGAAGTCATTACTCTCAATAAGATCAATATGAACTTTTTGTTTCTTTTTATTCTTTTTCTCTTTCTTTTATTCACCCAAGATCATGGCAAAATAATCAAGCCCTTGACTCAACACTAATCTTTATTATATATAGCTCACGGACTCGATTACATAGAGAGATCATAAAGCAAAACTCAAAACTAGATCATGCCATAAACTTTATTCTACTAGATCAAGATACTACTAATAGGATCGAACTAAGAAAAACGGTAAAGATAGGAGTTGTGATTGTGATACGACGGGCACCTCCCCCAAGCTTGGCAGTTGCCAAGGGGAGTGCCCATACCCATGTGATTATATCTCCTTTGTCGGTGAAGAAGGTGGAGGTGTTGTTGATGATGCGGGCTTGTCATCCATCTTCCAAGGCATAGGTTCACCATCATAGAAGGATGATCGAGTCTCCGGAATCCTCGAATCTGTAGCCAAACTCATTCTTTTGAATCTATATTCATACTCACAGTTTTGGTTTTGCAGGTCATAGATTTGGGCTTGGAGGTGCTCGATCTTCTCATATAGCTTAAAGATGGCCTCCTCGGTGTTCTTGGCATCCGTCTTGTAGTTGTTAGTGAACTCTGCGAGAATCGTGTGGCTAGCGTTGATTACACGCTCCACCATCCCCTGGCACTTGAAAACTTGTTGCTCCATTGCTTCGAGCCTCGTCTCCACGCTTCCGGTTCCCTTTGGTCCCTCAACATCGTGGATATGCAACAACCCATCACGCATCTCAATGGTTTGAGGGTGTCGCAGCACCTCCACGAGGTAAGGGTTGATGACCTTCTCGAAGAACTTGTCCTTGGAAGCACTTGGGGACGTCATGATAATCTAGATCTGTCAGAAAAATAGCTCGAAACAAGAACAGAGAATAATTGCGTGATACGGGAGTCAAAACCTTCTGGAGAATATATAATGAATTTTTACTGACCAAAATACGTAACGTGCAAGAAAATAGAGTACGGAAGGCACACGAGGTGCTCACGTGGTAGGGTGGCGCGCCTAGAGGGGTAGGGCGCGCCCAGCACCCTCGTGGGGCCCTCGTGTCCTTCCCGGACTGCTACTTATTTTTCTATTTTTCTAAATATTCCAAAACGGAGAAATATTGCCTTAAAAATTGTTTTGGAGTCGGTTTACTTACCATACCACATACCTATTCCTTTTCGGAGTCTGAAACGTT
The DNA here is from genome assembly GCF_018294505.1 of Triticum aestivum. Classification (NCBI taxonomy): domain Eukaryota; kingdom Viridiplantae; phylum Streptophyta; class Magnoliopsida; order Poales; family Poaceae; genus Triticum; species Triticum aestivum. The sequence continues at coordinate 429,125,144 of NC_057806.1, forward strand.
CCGGAAAGTGTCTCTTATGTATTCCTCCGGGGTTACGGTTTCAATAATATTGGTTTCAACATTTATGGGATTACCTGAGATATAATGTTTGATTCTTTGACCGTTTACCACTTTCGGATTTGTGCCCTCGAAGTTGTTGATTTTTATGGCACCGGAACGATAGACCTCCTCGATAACATAGGGGCCTTCCCATTTAGAGAGAAGTTTTCCTGCAAAAAATCTTAAACGAGAGTTGTATAGCAATACATAATCACCTACATTAAACTCACGCTTTTGTATCCTTTTGTCATGCCATCTTTTAACTTTTTCTTTAAACAACTTGGCATTTTCATAAGCTTGGGTTCTCCATTCATCAAGTGAGCTAATATCAAATAACCTCTTCTCACCGGCAAGTTTAAAATCATAGTTGAGCTCTTTAATAGCCCAATATGCCTTATGTTCTAGTTCGAGAGGTAAGTGACATGCTTTTCCATAAACCATTTTATACGGAGACATACCCATAGGATTTTTATATGCAGTTCTATAAGCCCATAATGCATCATCAAGTTTCTTGGACCAATTCTTTCTAGACCTATTAACAGTCTTTTGCAAAATTAATTTGAGCTCTCTATTGCTCAACTCTACTTGACCACTAGACTGAGGGTGATAAGGAGATGCAATTCTATGATTAACATCATATTTAGCAAGCATTTTACGGAAAGCACCATGAATAAAGTGTGAACCACCATCAGTCATTAAATATCTAGGGACTCCAAACCTCGGGAAAATAACTTCTTTAAGCATTTTAATAGAAGTGTTATGATCAGCACTACTAGTTGGAATAGCTTCTACCCACTTAGTAACGTAATCAACAGCAACTAGAATATGTGTGTATCCATTAGAGGCAGGAAAAGGTCCCATATAATCAAAGCCCCAAACATCAAACGGTTCAATAACAAGTGAATAATTCATAGGCATTTCTTGACGTCTACTAATATTACCAATTCTTTGACATTCATCACAAGACAAGACAAACTTACGGGCATCCTTGAAGAGAGTAGGCCAATAAAAACCAGATTGCAATACCTTATGTGCAGTTCTATCTCCAGCGTGGTGTCCTCCATAAGACTCGGAATGACACTTGCGTAGGATCTGTTCCTGTTCATGCTCAGGTACACAACGTCTAATAACACCATCTACTCCTTCTTTATAAAGATGTGGGTCATCCCAAAAGTAATGTCTCAAATCATAGAAGAACTTTTTCTTTTGCTGGTATGTGAAGCTAGGTGGTATAAACTTAGCAACAATATAATTAGCATAATCAGCATACCATGGAGTACTACGAGAAGTACTTATAACATTTAATTGTTCATCAGGAAAGCTATCATTAATAGGTAGTGGGTCATCAAGAATATTTTCTAACCTAGACAAGTTGTCTGCAACGGGGTTCTCAGCTCCCTTTCTATCAACAATATGCAAATCAAATTCTTGTAGCAAGAGAACCCATCTAATAAGTCTAGGTTTAGCATCTTTCTTTTCCATAAGACATTTAATAGCAGCATGATCAGTTTGAATAGTTACTTTAGAATCAACAATATAAGATCTGAACTTATCACAAGAAAATACAACTGCTAAAAGCTCCTTTTCAGTAGTAGCATAATTTCTTTGAGCATTGTCTAGAGTCTTACTAGCATAATGAATAACATTTAATTTCTTATCAACTCTTTGTCCTAGAACAGCACCTACAGCATAATCACTAGCATCACACATAATTTCAAAGGGTAGGTTCCAATCAGGTGGCTGAACAACAGGTGCAGTGACTAATGCTTTCTTAAGTATTTCAAATGCTTCTACACAATTATCATCAAAGACAAATGGTATATATTTTTGCAATAAATTAGTCAGAGGCCGAGAAATTTTTGAGAAGTCCTTAATGAACCTCCTATAAAATCCAGCCTGGCCAAGGAAACTTCTTATACCTTTGATGTCGTTGGGACATGGCATCTTTTCAATAGCATCAACCTTGGCTTTATCAACTTCAATACCTCTTTCAGAAACTTTGTGCCCCAAGACAATACCTTCATTAACCATAAAGTGGCACTTTTCCCAATTCAAGACAAGATTAGTTTCTTCACATCTCTGCAAAACTCGATCAAGATTGCTCAAGCAATCATCAAAAGAGGAACCATAGACGGAAAAGTCGTTCATGAAAACCTCACAAATCTTTTCACAAAAGTCAGAGAATATAGCCATCATGCATCTTTGAAAGGTAGCAGGTGCATTACATAAACCAAAAGGCATACATCTATAAGCAAAAGTACCAAAAGGGCATGTAAAAGTAGTCTTTGATTGATCTCTAGCCGACACATGTATTTGAGAGAAACCAGAATAACCATCTAGAAAGCAATAGTGTGTATGTTTGCATAATCTTTCTAGCATTTGATCAATAAAAGTTAAGGGGTAATGATCTTTCTTAGTAGCTTTATTTAATTTGCGGAAATCAATTACCATCCTATAACCTGTGATAATTCTTTGTGGAATCAATTCATCTTTATCATTAGGAACAACAGTAATACCTCCCTTCTTAGGGACACAATGGACAGGACTTACCCACTCACTATCAGCAACAGGATAGATTATACCTGCCTCCAGAAGCTTTAGTATTTCTTTTCTTACCACTTCTTTCATTTTAGGATTCAGACGTCGTTGAGGATCACGAACTGGTTTGGCATCTGCTTCCAAATTTATTTTATGTTGACATAGAGTGGGACTAATGCCCTTAATATCATCAAGAGTATATCCAATAGCAGCACAATGCTTCTTTAGAGTTTTCAATAATCTTTCTTCTTCATGCTCTGAAAGGTTAGCACTAATAATAATAGGATATATCTTCTTTTCGTCAAGATAAGCATATTTAAGATTATCAGGCAACGGTTTGAGCTCAAACACGGGATCACCCTTGGGTGGAGGTGGATCCCCTAAAATTTCAACAGGCAAATTGTGTTGCAGAATAGGTTCCTGTTTAATAATACTTCATCTATTTGCCTTCTTTCATTCATGAACATATCATTTTCATGGTCTAGCAAATAGTGTTCTAAAGGATCACTAGGAGGTACGGCAATAGAAGCAAGACCAATAATTTCATCCTTAATAGGTAATTCTTCCTCACGATGTTGTTTACTAAATTTAGAGAAATTAAACTCATGAACCATATCATCCCAGCCAACAGTAACAACATTCTTTGTGCAATCTATGGTAGCATTGACAGTATTTAAGAAGGGTCTACCAAATATAATGGGACAAAAGCTATCTTGCGGAGAAGTAAGAACAAGAAAATTAGCAGGATATTTAGTTTTCCCACACAAGACTTCAACATCTCTAACAATTCCAATTGGTGAAATAGTATCTCTATTGGCAAGTTTAATTGTGACATCAATACCTTCTAACTCAGCAGGTGCAATTTCATTCTTAATTTCTTCGTATAAAGTATGCGGTATAACACTAGCACTTGCACCCATATCACATAAGCCATGATAACAATGATCTCCTATTTTAACAGAAATAACAGGCATGCCTACCACAGGTCTATGTTTATCTTTAGCACAAGGTTTAGCAATTCTAGCAGTTTCACCTTCGAACTGAATAACATGCCCATCAATATTATCAGACAAGAGATCTTTAACAATAGCAATATTAGGTTCTACTTTAACTTGCTCAGGAGGTGTATAAGTTCTAATATTGCTTTTACGAACAACAGTTGAAGCTTTAGCATGATCCTTTATTCTAACAGGGAAAGGTGGTTTCTCAACATAAGAAGTAGGAACAATAGGATCATTATAAGTGACAGTCTTTTCTTCAGCTTTAATAGATGCAGCTACTTTTACTTCTATGGGAGGATGATATTTAAACCACTTCTCCTTAGGGAGATCAACATAAGTAGCAAAAGATTCACAGAAAGAAGCTACTATCTCAGAGTCAAGTCCATTTTTAGTGCTAAACTTACGGAAAATATCGGTGTCCATAAAAGATTTAACACAATCAAACTTAGGTGTCATACCTGACTCCTTACCTTCGTCGAGGTCCCAATCTTCAGAGTTGCATTTAATTCTATCCAATAAATTCCATCTGAATTCAATAGTCTTCATCATAAAAGAGCCAACACAAGAAGTATCGAGCACGGTGCGATTGTTATCAGAAAGCCGAGCATAAAAACTTGGCATAATTATATCTCTCGGGAACTCATGATTGGGGCATGAATATAACATTGATTTAAGCCTCCCCCAAGCTTGAGGGATGCTTTCTCCTTCACGAGGCCAGAAATTATATATATAATTGCAATCACGATGAACAAGATGCATAGGGTAATACTTTTGATGAAATTCCAACTTCAATCTTTTATAGTCCCATGATCTCATATCATCACATAGCCTATACCATATCAATGCGTTTCCCTTCAAAGATAAAGGGAAGAACATCTTCTTAGCAACATCATCGGGTATACCTGCAAGCTTAAATAATCCACAAACTTCATCCACATATATTAAGTGCTCATCAGGATGCTTTGTTCCATCTCCTGTAAAAGGGTTATCTAGCAGTTTTTCCATCATACCCGAAGGAAATTCAAAAGGAGTTTCATTTTCAATAGGTTCAGTAGGTTGAGGAGCAACTCTTTGCTCTACTAGACGGGGTGAAGATACCCCGAACAAGCCCCTCAGAGAATTACTTACCATAGTAACAAGTGACAGTAAATTTCAGCACACTATATAAATTTTTCCTTACCAAATTCCACCTACCAAAGGCGCTACACTCCCCGGCAACGGCGCCAGAAAAGAGTCTTGATGACCCACAAGTATAGGGGATCTATCGTAGTCCTTTTGATAAGTAAGAGTGTCGAACCCAACGAGGAGCAGAAGGAAATGATAAGCGGTTTTCAGCAAGGTATTCTCTGCAAGTACTGAAATAAGTGGTAACAGATAGTTTTGTGATAGGATAAATTGTAACGAGCAACAAGTAACAAAAGTAAATAAAGTGCAGCAAGGTGGCCCAATCCTTTTTGTAGCAAAGGACAAGCCGGAACAAACTCTTATAATAGGAAAAGCGCTCCCGAGGACACATGGGAATATCGTCAAGCTAGTTTTCATCACGTTCATATGATTCGCTTTCGATACTTTGATAATTTGATATGTGGGTGGACCGGTGCTTGGGTGCTGTTCTTACTTGAACAAGCATCCCACTTATGATTAACCTCTATTGCAAGCATTCGCAACTACAACAAAAGTATTAAGGTAAACCTAACCATAGCATGAAACATATGGATCCAAATCAGCCCCTTACGAAGCAACGCATAAACTAGGGTTTAAGCTTCTGTCACTCTAGCAACCCATCATCTACTTATTACTTCCCAATGACTTCCTCTAGGCCCAAATAATGGTGAAGTGTTATGTAGTCGACGTTCACATAAGACCACTAGAGGCTAGACAACATACATCTTATCAAAATATCAAACGAATACCAAATTCACATGACTACTAATAGCAAGACTTCTCCCTTGTCCTCAGGAACAAACGTAATTACTCACAAAGCATATTCATGTTCATAATCAGAGGGGTAATAATATTCATATAGGATCTAAACAAATGATCTTCCACCAATTAAACCAATTAGCATCAACTACAAGGAGTAATCAACACTACTAGCGACCTACTAGCACCAATCTCGGACTTTGAGACAAGAATTGGATACAAGAGATGAACTAGGGTTTGGAGATGAGATGGTGCTGGTGAAGATGTTGATGGAGATTGCCCTCTCCCGATGAGAGGAGCGTTGGTGATGACTTCCCCCTCCCGGAGGGAAGTATCCCCGGCAGAACAGCTCTACCAGAGCTCTAGATTGGTTCTGCCAAGGATCCGCCTCGTGGCGGCGGAGTCTCATCCCGAAAGGTTCCTCTTTATTTTTTTCTCATCGAAAGACTTCATATAGGAGAAGATGGACGTCGAAGAGCCACCAGGGGGCCCACGAGGTAGGGGCGCGCCCTAGGGGGGGCCCCACCCTCGTGAGCAGGGTGTGGGCCCTCTGGCCTTCATCGTTGGCGAGGATTTTTCTTTATTTGTTTTAAGATGTTCCGTAGAGTTTCAGGACCTTTGGAGTTGCACAGAATAGGTCTCTAATATTTGCTCCTTTTCTAGCCCAGAATTCCAGCTGCCGGCATTCTCCCTCCTTATGTGAACCTTGTAAAATAAGAGAGAATACCCATAAGTATTGTGACATAAAGTGAAATAACAGTCCATAATGCGATAAATATCGATATAAAAGCATGATGCAAAATGGACGTATCACTCAGCATAGAGGATGGGTTATCTTGCTCCTCGACTACCTCTATCTGGTGGGTGATCGGTGGAGAGTTAATCTCTCTCTGGTTGGGTTTAAGCCCAATCCGATTGTAGTCTGTAGCGACTCCCAAGGCGGCGATGCGATCTAAGAGTTCGTTCAAAGACGATAACTCCATCGGATCCATCCGTTTGGCGTATCCAGAATCAATGCAGATACATTTTTCGATGACTCAGGAGGTCATCCTTATCGGCTCAGAGGCCAAGCGGGCGATCATGGTAAAACCGCCCAGCCGGAGGGTTTGGCCCGAGGACAAAGCTCCTCCTGAGGTGATATTTTCCTTGACGATAAGTTGAGCCATCAACCTCTGCGACGACGGCACATTGGAACTCTCAATGAAAGCATCAATGTCGGTGTCAAAACCGGCAGATCTCAGGTAGGGGGTCCCGAACTGATGTAGGGTAGAACCCTAATCGACCGATCTTTCACGAAAGGAGCAGATACCGCGATGAACACGAAGAACACGAGGGGAAAACGAGGGGAATCATGAGGGGAAACACGAGAGAAACACTAAAACCAACAAGAATGATCGAACATGTGCTAGATCCTCGAAACAAAGAGAGATACAAGATCCACGATCGACAAGGGATGATACAAAGGGTAACCGGTTCTTCTCCGTGAGGAGGTCTTGATGCCTTCTCCATGAGGAGGTCTTGAATCCAAGGTTGATCTTCTCCGTAGAGGGGTCGCGGTCTCTCTTGTGTAGTAGATCCGATATGGATGAGCGAAGCTCTATCTCTCAAATGAGCCGTCACAACGCTAACCCTAACTAGAAGGAGGTGGAGGAGTATATATAGGCCTTAGCCACGAAGGGTTAAGTGGGAGAGGATACATGGGCCCTTGGCCTGTTCTCTACGCCCAGGCAGGGGCCGGATGTCCGGGGATTCAGGACGGGCCGGATATCCGGGGCATGGGGCCGGATGTCCGGGCTGGCCTGGGTCTTCCAGATTCATTTGGTAATGGAGGGGCTGGATTTCCAGGTGAAGGGGGCCGGATGTCCGGGGTGATGGCCAGATGTCCGGGCTGCGCTGGGCCTTTGCGGTGCTCTCTGGATGCCCGATGCCAGATTTCCGAGGGTCGGGCCGGATGTCCGGGCTAGGGCCGGATGTCCGGCCGCTGTAGTAGTTGGCCCTTCTTCCTTCTCCTTCCTTCACTTTCGTGCACGCTTGGCCTTGGTCCTTGGGCTCTCCATGGTCTCCTTGGGTGTACCTGAGTATGCACAAGGTCCGCGCTTGAAGTAGCATCCATGTCTTACATGCGAAAAAGGAAGATTCGGAAAGGAGCAAGTTCACCTTAGGTCCAAAGGCGTATGCTTGAGTGTACATGGGGATGATCGTAGGATGCTCCGCATCATCTCCCCTCCCTTGGGAAAGATCCGACCTCGAATCATGATCCTCATCACCATGGAAACAGTTGTTGTGGATGGACTTGTAGTTGGACGGAGTTGAAGACATTGCGCAATCCAAGTACTCCAAGGTGTCGCCGGAGTGGTATACATGCAAAAGGAGCAAACACAAACGACACTCAAAAATACAATGATCAGTGCACACAAAGTGTCCATCAAATAAGAAAGAATCCGTGCGACAAGATTGATCATGACAAGGTGCATGAAGCTTATCCAAAAGATATGGAATGGTATGCAAAGCATTCATGGGAGAAAAAACATTCATTGCACACACAAATGTGTTGTGAATACGATCAATGCAACCATGGTGCAAAATGATGTCATAGAGAGATGGTTTATCAATAGCATGAATATGGCAATGGATGCTCAAGATGAGTATGTGATCATGCAATTGATGATGGGGAACAAAATTGGTTAGGTTGCGGAAGTCGGTGGTGGTGTAGCGGATGATGTGGTGGAAGCCCTAGGCAAAGATGCCAACATTCACAAAATTTGATGGAGTCAAAAGATGTTGCTGGTATTTTTGTGGGAAGGGGGATGTCAAGAGCTTTTCAACGAGCTAAAGAACGCGAAAATCGGACTCCGGATAAATTAGTTATGGACAAAATGGTGAAACGGGAAAGCTGAAATGTACAGGGGCCGGACATCCGGGCTCGGGGCCGGAAATTCGGGACCTGATGTCCAGAACCGCGTGCGAATTGTGCTCCAAGAGCCGGATGTCCGGCTTGGGCCCCGGATGTCCGGCCAGGTGGCCCGGATGTCCGGCCTGAGGCCCGGATGTCCGGCCCGACGATTCCAGATCGGGATTTGGACTTCGAAACTCGATTTGGGGGCGGAAATAGATGATTTTAGGGGAAAAATTGTGGAGATTTCGTGGATGGAAAGTGGGGAAACTTGGGGATATGCTAGATCCACTCGAAACCAAGCAAATCCATGGATCAGAATCAACAAAATATCATCACACCAACAAATCACAAAAAAAATTGGGGGCTATTTTGTGAGGAATTTTTGAATTTAGGACGAAATCAAATAAATTAGGCTAGAAAACAACGAGGGAGGCTCTGAAATCATGATCAACGTGGCTCATGATACCAAGATGATGTAGGGTAGAACCCTAATCGGCCGATCTTTCATGAAAGGAGCAGATCCCGCGATGAACATGAAGAACACTAGGGGAAAACGAGGGGAATCATGAGGGGAAACACGATAGAAACACTAAAACCAACAAGAATGATCACACATGTGCTAGATCCTTGAAACACAAAGAGAGATACAAGATCCACGATCAACAAGGGACGATACAAAGGGTAACCAATTCTTCTCTGTGAGGAGGTTTTGAATCCAAGGTGGATCTTCTCCGTAGAGGGGCCGCGGTCTCTCTCGTGGAGTAGATCCGATATGGATGAACGAAGCTCTATCTCTCAAATGAGCTATCACAACGCTAACCCTAACTAGAAGGAGGTGGAGGAGTATATATAGGCCTTAGCCACAAAGGGGTAAGTGGGAGAGGATACATGGGCCCTTGGCCCGTTCTCTGCGCACAGGTAGGGGCCGGATGTCCGGGCTGGCCTGGGTCTTCCAGATGCATTCGGTGATGGAGGGGCCGGATTTTTGGGCGAAGGCGGCTGGATGTCCGGGGCTTCGGGAGGAGCCGGATGTCCGGGGTGATGGCCGGATGTCCGGGCTGCGCTGTGCCTTTGCGGTGCTATCTGGATGGCCGATGCCGGATTTCCGAGGGTCAGGCCGGATGTCCGGGCTGGGTCGGATGTCTGGGCTAGGGCCGGATGTCCGGCCGCTGTAGTAGCTGGCCCTTCTTCCTTCTCCTTCCTTCACTTCCGTGCACGCTTGGCCTTGGTCCTTGGGCTCTCCATGGTCTTGTCGGGTGTACCTGAGTATGCACAAGGTCCGCGCTTGAAGTAGCATCCATGTCTTACGTGTAGAAAAGGAAGATTCGGAAAGGAGCGAGTTCACCTTAGGTCCAAAGGCGTATGCTTGAGTGTACATGGGGATGATCGTAGGATGCTCTGCATCACGAACTATGCGTTTAAGGTTGATGGTAACAGGAGACAGGGAACACGAAGTTTTACCTAGGTTCGGGCCCTCTTGATGGAGGTAATACCCTACGTCCTGCTTGATTGATATTGATGAATATGAGTATTACAAGAGTTGATCTACCACGAGATCGTAATGGCTAAACCCTAGAAGTCTAGCCTGTATGACTAAGGTATTGAGTATATCCTTTCCGGACTACACCCTCCGGTTTATATAGACACCGGGGGGATCTAGGGTTACATAGAGTCGGTTACATAAGATGGAATCTTCATAGTTGTTCGCCAAGCTTGCCTTCCACGCCAAGGAGAGTCTTATCCAGACACGGGTGTAGTCTTCGGTCTTCATATCTTCACAGCCCATCAGTCCGGCCCATAGATAACAAGCCAGATGCCCGAGGACCCCTTAGTCTAGGACTCCCTCAGTCTCCCCGCGTCCCCCAGCCGCCTCCCACCGCACCGCACTCGCCGAAGCCCGCAACCGACCCACCGTGGGCCAAACCCCGCCGCCGATCGTGCCCGACCAGCACACACGCCGCCGCCTCTGATTCGGATCAGGAGAGCTCCGATCTCCCCTCCCTCGCGTCCCCGCCTCCTAGCCTCCCGCCGACGACCACCGCTGCCACGGTGAGCCCCGACCTCGCCGCCCTTCTTCTCCCCTGCCTCACTAGCTCTCCCTCTCTCGCAGCAAGCCACCGCCGCCATGAACGTCGCCGCCGTGCTCGTAGTCGCTGTCGTTGCCGCATCACCAACCCCTCCTCCGGCCGGATCGGGGATCCCCATCGCCGAATCTACCCATCCCCGCCATCTACGGGTCAGCCCCTCCACCGGAGCGCCGTCCCATCGCCGGTCGCCGATGCGTTGACCTCCTGCCTCGTCCTCATGCGAGCAGAGGACGAGGGCTTCCTTCTCATGCACATGGGCCGCGCCCTCGCCTTGCCTTCGTGGGTCGGCCCGCTGCAGCCTTCCCGTGGCCCAGATCTGCAAGACCAGTTGCGGGCCTGCCTCCTTCTCCAGTGAGCCAGGTCGAGGCCCATGGGTGAGCAGCCCCCAAGCGCCCTCCTGTTTTTTTTCGCTGTTGGGCCAGCAGTTTCAGCCCGCATCATTTTTTTTTCCGTTCTGGACGTTTTACCTATTAATCCAAAGAAACATGTTTTACGGAAAATCCCTTGCACTTCATGCATGTAATAGCTCACAAACCGTGCATCAGTTTAAAATGTTTTATATATGGAAAATGCTTAGAATTTCGTCTAGTTTCATAATATGCAACTTTCATCCATGCTTAAAATGTTTAAAATGCTGTTTGTGTTTATTTTGCATAATGCCATGTTAAAATGTTTTATTTCATAACTAATTAACCGTAGCTCGGATTTAAATAAACTTTATATGTAAATGGGGTAGAAAAATGCATAGTTTAACATGGTGGCATTACTTTGCATGTTTAACAACTCTAAAATATGGTTTAGGGAAGAACAGTACCAAATCCATAAATTGCATATGAGGATTTTCCGGAATTGTTGTTTGTTGTCCCGGCCTCATTTAAACTTGCCTAGATAGTTAGTTTACTTATGCTTCACCCCTTGCCATGTTTAATAACATTTAATATTGTTGGGTACAGAAACGAGAGAGAACTAAATAATTGATGCGGTGTTTCGTCAATATGCAACTCGTTGCATATTGAGCTCCACTTAATTTGTAGTATTGTTTGTGCACTTTGCCATGCCATGCATATTTAAACCGGTCATGCATCATACTTGTTTGTGCGTCATGCCATGCTTATGCTTGTTGGTTTACCTTGTTGCTTGCTTCTTTCCAGTTTGCTTCTCTCGTTAGCTCCGGTCTCGTTCCGGAGTTGTGAGGATTCGTTCGACTACGTATGTTTGTCTTCTTCATGGACTCGCTCTTCCTCCTTGCGGGATTTCAGGAAAGATGATCATTACCCTCGATATCACTTCTATCTTTGCTTGCTAGTTGTTTGTTCTATCACAATGTCGCTCTACCTACCACTTGGTTATCATGCCTCCCATATTGCCATGTCAAGCCTCTAACCCACCTTCCTAGTAAACTGTTGTTTGGCTATGTTACCGCTTTTGCTCAGCCCCTCTTATAGCGTTGTTAGTTGCAGCTGAAGTTGAAGTTTGCTCCTTGTTGGATCATGTTTATGTTGGGATATCACAATATCTCTTATTTAATTAATGCATCTATATACTTGGTAAATGGTGGAAGGTTCGGTCTTATGCCTGGTGTTTTGTTCCACTCTTGTCGCCTTAGTTTCCGTCATACCGGTGTTATGTTCCTTGATTTTGCGTCCCTAACACGATGAGGGGTATGGGACCCTCTTGACGTTTCGCTTTGAATAAAACTCTTCCAGCAAGGCCCAACCTTGGTTTTAACATTTGCCTAACTAACAACCTAAACTTTTCCCTTGGGAGTTATAAACCCGAGGGTAATCTTTATTTTAACCCCCCCGGGCCAGTGCTTCTCTAAGTGTTGGTCCGAACTGGGCGATGTCCGGCGCCCCCTGGGCAACCAGGTTCTATGCCAACCCGACGTCTTGCCCATCCGGTGTGCCCTGAGAACGAGATATGTGTAGCTCCTATCGAGATTTGTCGACACATTCAGGCGGTCTTGCTGGTTTTGTTTTACCATTGCCGAAATGTCTTGTGCACTGGGATCCCAAGTCTAATCGGATGTCCCGCGATGGAGGATTGTCTCTGCGGATCGTGAGCTTGTCATGGGCTAAGTTGGGACACCCCTGCAGGGTATAAACTTTCGAGAGCCGTGCCCGCGGTTATGTGGCAGATGGGAATTTGTTAATATCCGGTTGTAGAGAACTTGACACTTGACTTAATTAAAATGAATCAACTGCGTGTGTGGCCGTGATGGTCTCTTTTAGGCGGAGTCCGGGAAGTGAACACGGTTTGGGTTATGTTTGAACGTAAGTACTTTCAGGATCACTTCTTGATCACTTCTAGCTTTTCGACCATTGTGTAGCTTCTCATCTTACTCTTATTTGCGTATGTTAGGCACCATATTTGCTTAGTGCTTGCTGCAGCTCCACCTCATTACCTTATCCTACCCATAAGCTTAAATAATCTTGATCTCGCGGGTGTGAGATTGCCGAGTCCTCGTGACTCACGGATACTTCCAAACAGTTACAGATTCCGATGATACGAGTGCAGGTGACGCAACCGAGCTCAAGCGGGAGTTCAGTGCAGATCTTAGTCATTATTATGTGTCTTTTCCGGATGATCAGTAGTGGAGCCCAGTTGGGGAGATCGGGGATCTAGCATTTGGGGTTGTCTTCTTTTATTTTGGTTCCGTAGTCGGACCTTGATTGTACTTTGGATGATGTATGTTTAACTTGTTATTTGTGTGAAGTGGCGATTGCAAGCTAACTCTTTATCCCTTTCTTATTTAGTACATGGGATTGTGTGAAGATTACCCCTCTTGCGACAAAACCACCATGCGGTTATGCCTCTAAGTCGTGCCACGACACGTGGGAGATATAGCCGCATCATGGGCGTTACAAAATGGGGTCAATTTGGTAAGGTTTTTGATCCGGTTTTCCTTATAAACTGGATCATCACTCTGGCATTTTGGCCACTTTGAGTAATATATTCAGGCGGGGAAACCCCCCGGTGATTCTAAAAAATGTACATGTTAATATAAAAAATACCTATAACAACAACTCCAATGGGGCGACCCAAACAGACGCGCGCTTTGTCCGCTTTTCATCCGTTTGGGTCGGCCAGGCGGACGTGCGTGTCCGGTTTCCATTTGGGTCAGCAGGTGCGCCCAACGAGAGGCTAATGCATTAAACATAATATACATAAATGGCCAGTCAACTGCCGGCCAAAGTCCACTTAAACATAACTAGAAAATTAAAAACACTGAAACGCATGCCGCTCTAGACCACTGGACCCTTGTCCTTGCCGTCATCGCCCTCGCCCTCGCCGCCGATGAGGTCAATGAAGACGGGGGCAGGCCCAGCTCAACCAAACGCGGCTTGATAGGCCACCAGGGCAGCCTCCTCCGGCGTCTGCTGTGGCTGCAGCATAGCAGCGAGGCGGGCACACTCCTCCTCCTCCTCCTCGAGACGTAGAGCCTCGGCGTCGCGGTGCAGCAGCTGCTCATGTTGCATCTGCCGCTCGGCGTCGGACCCCTCCTCGGCGAGCTAGTGCGCCTTCCACTACTCAAGGTGCGCCGCCTCTTCTTCTGGCATGGCGACGTAGTGGCAGGGAGGCGCGCTCACCCACTCACGGTACTCGCCGGTCCACGAGTAGGACTCCTCAGGCTAATTGGGGGGGGGGGGGGGCGGTGACTTCTTGCGCGTGGGTGTTGGCTTCGGCTCCGGCTTGGCCTTGAGTGGCGGTGGTGGCATGAAGGGGCGAGTGGACGGAGTCCCCAGCCGCGGACAAGGCAAGGGCTTGCTCCAGCCCATCCCAGTGCGCATCCTCCTCGAGCCGGATCACCTCCAACGCGTACTGTAGGGCCTCCTGAAGGGAAGCTTGGTACTCCGCCTCCTCTTCCTCCGTTTCTTCCCGCGGGGGCGGCGATGGGAACGACTGGTTGGCGTCTACACCACACGGCAGTTGCTCCTCGTGTTCGAGGGAAAACCAGACCTCCCAGTTGGGAGAGTCGGCGGCGCACTCGAGCATCCGCCGTTGTGCCGGCGTGAGCTGCGCCCGGTGCCTGCGCACCTCCTTGTAGTGTGCCCATTGTGAACCGCTGGCACCGGGATCCACTGCGGATCCAGGTGCCAGTGGTGCGGCAGCGTCATGTCGGGGTAAGGCAGCGGCTGCCTGTACTCTCAGTGCCACCACGCTTGGTGCACCGGGATGTGCAGAGCAGTCACGCGCCAGTAGCGGAGGAGGAGGACCACGGGAAGATGAGGTGCCGGGGGTGCCCTTGCCCTTGCTGCTACCGGAGCTGCCGCCGAAAAGACCCATGGCTAGGGTTTTGGTGTGTCACCGCCAAGGAAGCACGACCGGGGTGGTGGAGGGCTAGATGTGGATGGAAGTGGATGAGGCCGGCCCCACCGCACGCGTGGGTTAAAAAAGGATGCTTCCAATGGCTGACTAGTGGGCCCGGTGTCGGTGGTCGTCATAAATTAGAGGACGGGCGGTAGTTGGGTGGCCGCCAAGTGGGACCGCGCAGGACACCAAGGAGACGCATGACACGTCCACTTCACGTTCACGCCGACGCATTTCAGGCGCAATTTTGGGCCGGAAATGGGTCGGCGCAGACGTGAGGTGGACGGCTTTTGGAAATGGGTAGGCCCGTTGGGCTGGTGTTTTTGTCCGCGCAGACCCAAATAGACATTGGCAGACGAAATGGGTTACCCCGTTTGAGTTGCTCTAAAGACCTACTAACACGAGACAAACAACAATGAAAGTGCAACTAATCCACGAGTGATTTTGGTAATTAATAACAACATATAGCTCATTGAACTAATGTCCATTCAAGTTAAATATTTCAGGAAGTTCAATGATTGGCATGGCATGGACTAGAGATGTGGACCCCTCAAGATGCTAAGGACAAAGGTTGGGAAAAGCTCAAGACTCATCTTTTTCATTTTAGTGACCCAAGATCACATTGAGTCTATAGGAAAGCCAATACTATTAAAAGGGGATGAGGTGTTGCTTAATGATCTGGTTGCTCAAGTGCTTAGTGATATTGCTCCAAAACCATCAACCACTTTCTCAAATTCACATTTGTCCAAAACCCTAAGTCAAACTCGGCCCCACCGATTTGATCCATCCGGCGCCACCGAGTTCATTTGACATAAGCATTGTCAGAAACCCTTGACAATTTGGTCACACCGATTCGGATCTCGGTCTCACCGAGATGGCCTGCAAACTCTCTGTTTCCATTTTGTAACGTTTTGGTCTCATCGAAATGAGCGATCGGTCCCACCGAGTTTTCTTGACCAACTATCTGCATTGCTCTTTGCTGAAATCGGTCTCACCGAGTTCATGCAATCAGCGCCACCGAGATGAGGTTTTGCCCTAACCCTAGCACATCGGTCCCACTGAGTTGATCATGTCGGTCCCACCGAGATTCCTAACGTTCACATTTTGAACTGGTTCGGTCTCACCGAGTTCTTCTATTCAGTCTGACCGAGTTGGGTCAAATGTGTGTAATGGTTGGATTTTGTGTGGAGGCTATATATACCCCTCCACCCCTTCTCCATTGGTGAGAGAGCCATCAGAATGTGCCTACATTTCCACTACTCATTTTGTGAGAGAGAACCACCTGCTCATGTGTTGAGACCAAGATATATTAATCCTACCACAAGAATCTTGATCTCTAGCCTTCTCCAAGTTGCTTTCCACTCAAATCATCTTTCCACCATATCCCAATCTGTGTGAGAGAGAGTTGAGTGTTGGGGAGACTATCACTTGAAGCACAAGAGCAAGGAGTTCATCATCAACACACCATATATTACCTTTTGGAGAGTGGTGTCTCCTAGATTGGTTAGGTGTCACTTGGGAGCCTCCAACAAGATTGTGAAGTTGAACCAAAGAGTTTGTAAGGGCAAGGAGTTCGCCTACTTCATGAAGATGTGCCTAGTTGAGGCAAGTCCTTCGTGGGCGGTGGCCATGGTGGGATAGACAAGGTTGCTTCTTTGTGGACCCTTCGTGGGTGGAGCCCTCCGTGGACTCGCACAGCCGTTACCCTTCGTGGGTAGAAGTCTCCATCAATGTGAACGTATGATATCACCACCTATCGGAACCATGCCAAAAATCTCTGTGTCTCCATTGCGTTTGCACTCTCCAAACGCTTCCCTTTACCTTCATATGCAATGTTTTACTTTCGCTGCTACACTCTTAGAATTGCATGTGTAGGTTGGTCACTTGACTTGTTCTAATTGCTAAAATCTGCCAACACTTAAAATTGGGAAAAGGCTATATTTTTATTTGGTCAAGTAGTCTAATCACCCCCTCTAAACCTACTTTCGATCCTACAATTGGTATCAGAGCTTTGGTCTCCATTTGCCTTGATTTCCATAGCTTTGGTGATCATAGCCTTGGTTTCACAACCTAGGAGAGTATGGCGTCTAGCGAGGGAAATTACCACCATAGAGGTCCTTACTTTGATGGTACTAATTTTGCTAGTTGGAAGCATAAGATGAAAATGCATATTCTTGGACATAACCCCGTCGTTTGGGCTATTGTGTGTGTTGGTTTGCAAGGTGAATACTGTCGGCATTCTAGGAACGGGGGTCCCCAGACTTGCCTGGCTGCGGCCCATGGCGTGGCTGTGCTGGCAGGTCTGTATGGCCCATCATCATCAACAAGGCATTCAAGACCCTCACGAGGGGCCAAGCCTCGCGAGGCGGACGATGCAAGACCTCCTCAAGAGTGGCCTCACCAACCTTCCTCGCGAGGATCGGAGATATCAAGGCGGCGTGAACCTCGTGAGGCTCTCGTGACGTGAGCCATAACGATCGACACCAGGCGGGCGCTAGCGTGCGCAGCGTCCTTGTTTCCTCTTTGGAGCCAAGGGGCAAGCGCAGACACGGAGTACCGAGGCATAGAGAAAAGGTTTCCATATCGGTGCAACAAGACCAAGACCAGAAGGACGGCAGGACGGACGTCACCATGGAGCCCAGGACGACGTCATCACCAGAACCTTTGCCAGGCGAAGACCACCTTTTGTCAGGATAGCTTGTACTGGCTGTCCCGTTTCAAATTGGCCGCCGTTGTTGGATCCTTCCCGCTCAATATTTGGGGAGAGGACCAGGGCCTATATAAGTAGAACTAGCCACCACCGTGGGGATCCGATCTCAACTCATTCAGAGGTATCTCACCTGCTCCTTAGCCACAAGAACACCTCAACCTCAGGAGGCTGTTCTTCCCCTTGTACTGTTCTTCATCAGCCTAAGAGGCAATCCACCACCACCACACTGGAGTAGGGTATTACACCACAACAGTGGCCCAAACCAGTATAAACCTCGTGTCTTTGTGTTGCGAGTGCGTCGAGTTCGTCCGCAAGACCTTAGCGAGCTAGGGCGTAGATCGGTAGGAGGGAAAGAACTTCGCGCGCACCACAGAGTTAGAACCTTAAGGGTTCGCCGGAACCCATGATCCGACATTTGGCGCGCCAGGTAGGGGTGCGCCGGAGTCTCTTCCTCGCCAATCAACCCACCGACGCTCCGCGGCCTCGATGTCCGGCGACCCAAGGGCTGACTCCGAATGCTGGGCAGCTTGGCCAGCCTGGGCGGTGACACCAGCCCACGAAGACCTCAACCCCGCGGCCCAGGTGGCGCGGGCGCCGCCTAACACTACAGGGCGTGGGCGGTGCAGCCAGACATCATGCACCCCTACCCCACGGCAAACGCGAGCCGCTGCAAGGGCCGCAAGCTATGCCGCAGCAATGGCACCACACAGCCGACGGGAGCAGGCGAACATGCGGGCCGCGCTCACGGTGGCGCTGGAGTTGCTGCGGTGACGGATGATGGAGAGCGGACGCGACGCATTGCTGGAACGTGTCGCTGAGCTGCTAGATGCGGCGGCGTCAGGAGCGCCGCCTTTCTGCTATCTGCTTCCTTCCCGAGCCGCCCCTGGGCCTCACGACGGGCCACGCTACAATCGCGCGCCCTCGGGTGCGCTTGGGGGCGTCATCGTCCCCAGGACGGCCGGCGGCGCCGGAGGCCCCATTGCGTAGCTTCTCATCTTACTCTTATTTGCGTATGTTAGGCACCATATTTTCTTAGTGCTTGCTGCAGCTCCACCTCATTACCTTATCCTACCCATAAGCTTAAATAATCTTGATCTTGTGGGTGTGAGATTGCGGAGTCCTCGTGACCCACGGATACTTACAAACAGTTACAGGTTCCGATGATACCAGTGCAGGTGACGCAACCGAGCTCAAGTGGGAGTTCAGTGAAGATCTTAGTCGTTATTATGTGTATTTTCCGGATGATCAGTGGTGGAGTCCAGTTGGGGCGATCGGGGATCTAGCATTTGGGGTTGTCTTCTTTTATTTTGGTTCCGTAGTCAGACCTTGATTGTACTCTGGATGATGTATGTTTAACTTGTTATTTGTGTGAATTGGCCATTGTAAGCCAACTCTTTATCCCTTTCTTATTCAGTACATGGGATTGTGTGAAGATTACCCGTCTTGCTACAAAACTACCATGCAATTATGCCTCTAAGTCGTGCCACGACATGTGGGAGATATAGCCGCATCGTGGGCCTTACAAGGTTGTATCAGAGCCACCCCCGACTTAAGAGCTCCCTGCTTGATTGAATCACTGACGTTGTTGAGTCTAGAACAAAAATGTTTTGAGTCTTAGGATTATATATATCGGAGAGTAGGATTCTTTTTACTCCTTAGTCCCTTCGTCGCTCTGGTGAGGCCTCCTGACGTAGATGTTTTGACTTTCCTCTCCTCAAATTTCACTAAAAAAAATTTAGGATCATGCGGGTATCTTGGGATCGTTTTGATATTCTTGTGAAGAGAACATTGTTCTTGGTGCCTCCTGACATTTAGGGGTTGTGGCAGTGTCCTGGGGAGTTGAGCTCCGAGGTGTTGTCATCACAATTTTATCGTTGCAGTTCTGGAATACCCGAGTTCACTAACATCGAAAATCTCTTTTATGCAGTTGTTGGTGAGATAACCTCGATGCTACCCAGTACTGGGGCAGGAGTTCGAGAGTATTGCCATAGCTCGTATAACGGATGCTTTTTGAAGGTTGAGGTACATGATTTCCGGAGTTTTCTTGGTTATGTGTTGACGGATGGATACAGTTGGAGCGTAGGGCTTGTTAGTTGTGTGATATATATTGTGCCTCCTTGTATCCCCAACACCATATTGCATAACCAGAAAGTTTCGGGAGTTTATAGGTGGGAATTCAAGTAGCTCCTAGGATATCGTTCCGACAGATGCATGATATGATATTGGGGTTCAACATCTAGTGGTCCTCCTATCCACGGTTGGTTTTACAGTGGTCTCGTTGTGTCTTAAAGAGTCCTTGGCTATGCTGACTTGGGGACACTTCGTATGGCATGTGCACTGCCTTGTACATGATGGTGTCGTATGATCGAGCCCGTGTGGGCCCCACCACGAAAACTTCGGACGAAATCCCTACCATATGTTTGTTCTGGCTTATTCTGCAAGCCAATCCTTTGTTTTGTTTTATTTGTGGTATTCGAGTTTCTTCGATGTCAAGTGTTAATCCATACCTTCCCTAAATGGTGTTCTCATATTTCTATGGGAGTGCTAATCCTTCTTGATCATCGAGGTTGCCATGTTGATCCTTTTTCAACCGGCATGCTTCTCTTCAAGTGGATCCGATCATTTCAACATCGGCAAGATCAATTCTAAGTTTTCTCAATGGTATTTGTTCCATCCGTACCAAGTTGCCTTTGTTTTCCCGCCCTCCAACCCTTTTTCTTCAAGGACTCAGATTTCTTAATCAAGTATCCTTTTATTGATGGTAAGTCTCTCCATTCTTTTCCGACATTGTTCTTATCCGGTGATTCTCAGGAAGATTCTAACGGAGCTTCAAGTTCATCATTCTTCGTTTTTTTGTTTTTTTCGGTGGATTCACTTCAAGCTTTGTCGATCATATCCTTTCCTCATTTCAAATGTTTTCTCATGACGGTGCACCTCCTAATCATCCACTTCTCCATTCATTTGTTTTGAAGTATTGAAGATATCTCAAGAGGTTCGCATTTTCATTCTTAATGCGTTCAAGCTATCTCAAGGTTATTATCTCATTCAAGTCATTTAATTCAACCGACGCAATCTCTCTTTTTTTAAATCGTTCAATGGTGTATCTTTTGAGTGGGCCTTAACCCACATGTCTCTTTCTAGGATCTTACCTGAGTCTTCTTTTCTTTTCCGGAGTTATTTGATACGTCCATTTTGCATCATGCTTTTATATCGATATTTATTGCATTATGGGCTGTTATTATACGTTATGTCACAATACTTATGCCTATTCTCTCTTATTTTACAAGGTTTACATTAAGAGGGGGGATGCCGGCAGCTGGAATTCTAGGCTAGAGAAGGAGCAAATATTAGAGACCTATTCTGCACATCTCCAAAAGTCCTGAAACTCCACAGGAATTATTTTAAGAATATATAAAAAATATTGGGCAAAAGAAGTACCAGAGGGGGGCCACCCACCGTCCATGAGGGTGGGGGGCACGCCCTACCCCCCTGGGCGCACCCCCTGCCTCGTGGGCCCCCTGGTGGCCCTCTAATGCCCATATTTGTCTATATGGAGTCATTTGTCGAGGAAAAAATCATAAGCAAGCTCACGGGACGAAACTCCGCCACCACAAGGCGGAACCTTGGCGGAACCAATCTAGGGCTCCGGTGGAGCTGTTCTGCCGGGGAAACTTCCCTCCGGAAGGGGGAAATCATCACCAACGATCCTCTCATCGTGAGGGGGTCAATCTCCATCAACATATTCACCAGCACGATCTCATCTCAAACCCTAGTTCATCTCTTGTATCCAATCTTTGTATCCAAACCTCAGATTGGTACCTGTGGGTTGCTAGTAGTGTTGATTACTCCTTGTAGTTGATGCTAGTTGGTTTACTTGGTGGAAGATCATATGTTCAGATCCATTATGCATATTAATACCCCTCTGATTATGAACATGAATATGCTTTGTGAGTAGCTTGACGATAATTCCCATGTGTCCTCGGGGGCGCTTTACCATATATAAGAGTTTGTCCAGGCTTGTCCTTTGCTACAAAAATGATTGGGCCATCTTGCTGCACCTTATTTACTTTTACTATTTGTTACCTGTTACCAATTACCGTATCACAAAACTATCTGTTACTGATATTTTCAGTGCTTGCAGAAAATACTTTGCTGAAAACCGCTTATCATTTCCTTCTGCACCTTGTTGGGTTCGACACTCTTACTTATCGAAAAGGCTATGATAGATCCCCTACACTTGTGGGTCATCAAGACTCTTTTCTGGTGCCATTGCCGGGGAGTGAAGCGCCTTTGGTAGGTGGAATTTGGTAAGGAAAAATTTATATAGTGTGCTGAAATTTACTGGCACTTGTTACTATGGAACATAATCCTTTGAGGGGCTTGTTCGGGGTATCTTCACCCCGACCAGTAGAGCAAAGAGTTACTCCTCAACCTACTGAACCTACTAAAAATGTTTACTTTGAAATTCCTTCGGGTATGATAGAGAAACTGCTAGCTAATCCTTTCATAGGTGATGGAACATTACATCCTAATTTGCACCTAATCTATGTGGATGAAGTTTGTGGATTATTTAAGCTTGCATGTATGCCCGAGGATGTTATCAAGAAGAAGGCCTTCCCTTTATCTTTGAAGGGAGATGCATGGACATGGTTTAGGCTATTTGATGATATTGGATCATGGAATTACGAACGATTGAAATTGGAATTTCATCAGAAGTTTTACCCTATGTATCTTGTTCACCGTGATCGTAATTATATATATATATATAGAGTAGCACTATTATGATCATGGGATTAGAATAACTATTTGGATCACAGCAGCCCTATATAGGGCGCGGGGAGGTGTTCCTGAACTACCGAATCGATACATAGAGAAAGAAAAAAAAAGAAAAAACACCCCACGACCGCCGACCGCTCGTCCTCCCACCTTCCCCGATCCCTAACTTCCTGATCCCATCGCTGGCAACAGCGCGACCTCCGCCGCCGGAGCCGCCAACACATAGATTCGCCCCCCAAAACGGCACTCGCTCGAATCCTGCCCTCATGCCGCCCCACTCGCCGGGATCCAGTCTCAGCGCCGACCACTCCCCCACCGCAGTACCCGGCCACCGCGCTGCCAACGACCCGGATCCGGCCGTCGCCTCCGTTGTCCCCGGATCCGGCGTCCAGCACCTGCTCCGCCCTTGTTCCTTCTTGCGTTGGCCGGCTCCGTTCAGAGAAAAGCTGTGGCCCATGGTGCGACGCCACTACCCCGAGCAACGACCACTTCCACCCTTCCATGGTCGGAGTCCATCCCCGCCGCACCTGTTGAGTCCCCTGGTTCCTCTCCTCCCATCGCGGGTGGCTTCTGCACGCAAGCTCCTCGGCACGCCAACGAAAAATATGGCTCCTCAGCACGCCGGCGATGAGCCCACCGGGAGACGAGGTGCTGCCCGACGCTGTGCTCTCCTCATCCTCTCGAGGACTCGTCTCCCACGACCCGCTTGAGCGGCGTCCACTGTCCCAGCCGCTGCACGGCTCCTACACTGCTGCCAAACTCAGTTGGGAGTAGGATGGGGGCGGCAGCACAGGCTGCGGGCAGGGTTGTGGTGATGTACAGCTCCAGCTCTGCCTCCCTAGTTCCTCACCTGACCCCCATCCAGCTCCGACGGCCAAGCTTGCTCCTCCCACTGCCGCACGCGCTCAACACCAACTGCGGCGGCTTGCACTTCTTCTCTCCCTCTACATGCGCATTGCAGCTTCAGGTTCTTGCGGTAACTTGGACTTGACACGCTGATGGAGGTGGCCTTCACTCTCAGTAAGATGGTACCTGCCCACGTTGAGGCCGCAGAGATGTACACAACTCATATGCTCTCACCATTTGGTTCGTGGAACGTGTTCGTGCAAATGGTCATGTGGGCATTGTATTGTATTTGTTATTACAGGTTGATACTTCTTGGTCAACAATGATATAGCACTGATGTATAGCGTTGTAATGTCTTATTTTTGTATGATCAGTCTATACTAGAACACTTGTAAAATTATGGAAAATATTCAGACTGCAACACTTGTAAAATTTTGGGAAATATTCAGACTGCAACCCGAGAAGTTAGTATGTAAAAAAACCATGGGAAATTAGAGAAACAAAAAAAGTAAAACACATGGAGACAATTTTCATTAGTACATGGAAAAAAGATTCAAATGAACGTGTGAAGTTCAGGTTTTGGAAGTGGGTAAGTACGAAGACAATATGCCAGATAAGTGAGTGTAGAGGAAACGAAGCCACATCCGAAAAACAATAAAGAGACCATGTTTAAAATTTCCTCAAGAAAAAGAAATGGAGAAATGTGTTGTGAAGTAAGACAAAAAAAGAGAGGGAGAAATAAATATGTTGCAAAAAGTTTGTAGTCGAGGGTAGGGAAGCTCGAAAAAAAGGAGACACGTATATCATTTGTGTAAGTTCAAGTCCCCGGTCAGAGAGAGTTAAAAAATTATTGTGAGAGATATTTGTACAAAAGGAATATTATTTGTGTAACACTGACGAATGGATGAGAAAATTGCAAACGACAATACATCACAGAAGTTCAATGTGAAAACAATAGGAAGTTCAACTACTACACTGAATGAATTTCAGATAAAAAAGTTTTAAAATCGTCAATAAAATCTGAGTTTTAATTTCATTGGTGCGACACAACTGGCTCAATGCTTGTTACAAACCCAAAGAAGGTCATTAAAAAAGCATCTCAAACAATTTTACAACAAATATTTTCTCTCTTAAAATAAACCTAGAAGTTAAAATTTAAAAAAGGAGCGGTTCGATGTCTATCAAAATATAAGATTTTTTCCATTACTAAAAGAAATAAACCAGGAAGTCCAATTTAAAAAGATGGAGAAGTTCGATGATTATAGAAAACTCAAATTTTCTTTGTTATTAAAGAATGTAAATAAGAAGTTCAAAAATTAAATAACAAGAAGTTCAACTTTTAATAATAGAGCGCTTCAAAATTTCGTAAAAAGAATTAAGAAAATATAACTAGGAAGTCCATATTAAAAAGATGGAGAAGTTCGATGATTATAGAAAACTCAAATTTTCCTCGTTATTAAAAAAATCAAAACAAGAATTTCAAAAATAAAATAACAAGAAGTTAAACTATTAAAAATAGAGCGCTTCAAAATTCATAAAAAATGATTAAGAAAATCAGATTAAAAATTTATAAAAAACTCAAAAAAATTCGCGTAACCGAGAGAAGTTCAGGTTGATAACTGACAGAAGTTCACGTACTACACGGTGTGCATTTTGTATTAAAAAAGAATAAAAAAGCAAACACTAAAAGTTTGTTGTTATAAGTTCAAGTCCTTCGTCGAAGAAAGTTTAAAAAATTATTCTGAGAGATATTTGTACAAAACGAATATCATTTGTGTAAAACTGACGAACGGATAAGAAAATTACAAACAAAAATACGTCACAGAAGTTCAACTGAAAACAGCAGGAAGTTCAACTACTAAAGTGGATGAATTTCAGATGAAAAACTTGTAAAATCATCGCGAGTATGAAAAAACGATCAACACGGGAAAGTTGCATGTTCACAACAGCTTTCCATTGGTATATCACATGCTCAATTCCGATCAGTGGATGGAGAGCTACGAGCAATGGATGGAGAACTACGAGCAAAAAAATCACGTGAAAACAGAGTGAAGTTCAGGTACACGCGCCGAGAAGTTCAGGTTCTTCACGTGGTGCATTTTCGAAGAATCTGTTTCGCGATAAAGGCAGAACGAATGATCTCGCCGTTTTCAAAATTACTTGAAAACGGCTAGGAATTAGAGAAAACCATCAACACGAAAAAGTTTTGAATTTTCCATAGCTTTTAGTGGTATATTATTTGCCCCATTCCGATAAAGTTTGTAAAAATTACGGCAAAAATACGTTTTTATCCATTTTCAAAACTGACTTAAAACAGTAAGGAATTGGGAGAAAAAATATATACAAAAAAGTTTCACATTTCCTCAAGCTTTCCAATGCCGTATCATTTGCTACATTCGGACATGCGGTTAAAAAATTAGCTCGAAAATACACACTCGTTGTAACTTGGACCATTTTATAAATCACTTCTAAACCATTTAAAATTAGAAAAAACTTTCAACTTGAAAAAGTAGCGCAATTTCATAAGCTTTCCAACGCCATATCATTTGCCTCAATTGGATTAGCCGTTTAGAAATAACATCGAAAATACGAACACGGCTGTTCGGTTTGTAAAATTTTACAATTTTTCAAATTACTCTTTAACCGTAGGGAATTAGAGAAAACTTTTAACATGTGGAAGGAGCGGTTTTGCAACAGTTTTCCAACGCTATATTACTTGCCTCATTCCGATAAACGGTTTAGAAATGCGATCAAAATTACGATTCACGTTTTTTGTGTGAAGAAAAAACGGTTTTCAAAACTGCTCTTAAACCGCTTACATTTTGCGAAAAATTTAACTTGGGTCATGATACTCGTGTCCATAGCTTTCCAACGGTATATAGCAAGCCCTATTTTGGCAATGTTGCGGGAAGTTCAACCTAGCACAGGGGGAAGTTCAGGTCGAACAACTCAGGTAGTAAAATTGCAAAAAACACGAGTTCTTCACGACCCGAGTGCAAAATCCGCCTATGAGCGAGATTCCTATCTAAAACGAGTATTTAGTTGCTAAAAATCGTTTGAAGATTACACTTACATCACATGAAACACGACTAACCAGAAAAACTCGCGGTAGAAGGCACGGTTGCGAAGATAGCCCGAAGGTCGGGTTCGTACAGAGAGAAGTTCAGGCGCGTTACTCAGGCAGTTCAGGTTGTGATCAGAATATTATTCTGATCCCGTGATCAGAATAGTGTTTATGTATATATATAATTTTTGGCCTCGCGAAGGAGAAAGCATCGCGCTCAAGCTTGGGGGAGGCTTAAGTCAATGTTGTATTCATGCCCCAATCATGAGCTCTCAAAAGAAATGATTATTCAAAAATTTTATGCTCGGCTTTCTCTCAGTAATCGCTCCATGCTCGATACTTCTTGTACTGGATCTTTTATGATGAACACTACTGAATTCAAATGGGATCTATTGGAAATAATTAAATGCAACTTTGAAGATTGGGACCTCGAGGAAGGTAAGTTTGATTGTGTTAAATCTATTATAACACCTAAGTTTGATTGTGTTAAATCTTTTATGGATACTGATGCTTTCCGTGAATTTAGCACTAAATATGGACTTGACTCTGAGATAGTAGCTTCTTTCTGTGAATCCTTCGCTACTCATGTTGATCTCCCGAAGGAGAAGTGGTCTAAATATAATCCTCCCATTGAAGTAAAAGTAGTTGCACCTATTAAATTTGAAGAAAATACTATCACTTTTAATGATCCTATTGGTCCTACTGCTTATATTGAGAAACCACATTTCCCTGTTAGAATAAAGGATCATGCTGAAGCTTCAACTATGGTTAACAAAAGTAATATTAAGACACCCAAACCCCCTGAGAAAATTAAAGTTGAACCTAGTGTTGCTATGGTTAAAGATCTCTTGGCTGATAATATTGATGGGCATGTTATTTACTTCTGCAATGAATCTGCTAGAATTGCTAGACCTGATACTAAAAATAAACATAGACCTATTGTAGGCATGCCTATTATTTTTGTTAAAATAGGAGATCATTGCTATCATGGCTTATGTGATATGTGTGCTAGTGCAAGTGCAATACCTCATTCCTTATACAAAGAAATTATGCATGATATTGCACCTGCTGAGATAGAAGAGATAGATGTTACAATTAAGCTTGCCAATAGAGATACCATTCATTGTTGAGGAAATAGTTAACTGGTAGCTGCTCGGTCGGCTGGTGAGTAGGGCATTAATAGGCTAATTGGCAAGTTAATCGGCAAGTTAATCAATTAATCGGATGATTTATCGGGTAATCGGCTACTCGGGGACCCTATGAGTAGGGATTAATCGACAAGTTAACTGGTTAATTAGATGAGTTCTTGAAGAGGGATACTATTTCACCAGTTGGGATTGTTAGAGATGTTGAAGTCTTGTGTGGGAAAGTTAAATATCCTACTGATTTTCTTGTTCTTGGTTCCCCACAAGATGACTTTTGTCCCATTATATTTGGTAGACCCTTCTTGAATACTATTAATGTTAAGATAGACTACAATAAGGATATTGTTTCTGTTGGTTTAGGGTATATGTCTCATGAGTTTAATTTTGCTAAATTTTGTAGATAGCCCCATGATAAAGAATTGCCTAGTAAAGATGAAATTATTGGTCTTGCTTCTATTGTCGTGCCTCCTAGTGATCCTTTAGAACAATATTTGCTAGACCATGAAAATGATATGTTTATGAATGAAAGAAGGGAAATAGATGAAGTATTCTTTAAACAAGGACCCATTTTGAAACACAACTTGCCTGTTGAAATCTTAGGGGATCCTCCTCCAGCTAAGGCTGATCCCGTGTTTGAGCTTAAGCCTTTACCTGATACTCTTAAATATGCTTATCTTGATGAGAAAGAGATATATCCTGTTATTATTAGTGCTAACCTTTCAGAGCATGAAGAAAAGAAATTATTGAAAATTCTGAAGAAACACTGTGCTGCTATTGGATATACTCTGGATGATCTTAAGGGCATTAGTCCCACTCTATGCCAGCACAAAATAAAATTGGAGAAAGACGCTAAACCAGTTGTTGATCACCAACGAAGGTTAAATCCTAAGATGAAAGAAGTGGTAAGAAAAGAAATACTAAAGCTTCTAGAGGTAGGTATAATTTATCCCGTTGCTGATAGTCAGTGGGTAAGTCCCGTCCCTTGTGTCCCTAAGAAGGGAGGTATTACTATTGTTCCTAATGATAAACATGAATTGATCCCACAAAGAATTGTTACAGGTTATAGAATGGTAATTGATTTCCGCAAATTAAATAAAGCTACTAAAAAGGATCATTACACTTTACCTTTTATTGATTAAATGCTAGAAAGATTATCCAAGCATACACATTTTTGCTTTCTAGATGGTTATTCTGGTTTCTCTCAAATACCTATGTCAAAAGAGGATCAAGAAAAGACAACTTTTACTTGCCCTTTTGGTACTTTTGCTTATAGACATATGCCTTTTGGTTTATGTAATGCACCTACTACTTTTCAAAGATGTATGACTGCTATATTCTCTAACTTTTGTGAAAAGATTGTTGAGGTATTCATGAATGATTTCTCCGTTTATGGGACTTCTTTTGATGATTGCTTAAGCAACCTTGATCGAGTTTTGCAGAGATGTGAAGAAACTAATATTGTCTTGAATTGGGAGAAGTGCCACTTTATGCTTAATGAAGGTATTGTCTTGGGGCATAAAATTTCTGAAAGAGGTATTCAAGTTGATAAAGCTAAAGTTGATGCTATTGAAAAGATGTCGTGTCCCAAGGACATTAAAGGTATAAGAAGTTTCCTTGGTCATGCCGGTTTTTATTAGAGGTTCATTAAGGACTTATCTAAAAATTTCTCGGCCTCTGACTAATCTCTTATGAAAAGATGTCCCTTTTGTCTTTGATGATGATTGTGTAGAAGCATTTTAAATACTTAAGAAAGCTTTGGTTTCTGCACCTATTATTCAGCCTCCTGATTGGAATTTACCATTTGAAATTATGTGTGATGCTAGTGATTATGCTGGAGGGGCTGTTCTAGGACAAAGAGTTGATAAGAAATTAAATGTTATTCAATATGCCAGTAAAACTCTAGACAGTGCTCAAAGAAATTATGCTACTACTGAAAAAGTATTTTTAGCTGTTGTATTTTCTTGTTATAAGTTCAGACCTTACATTATTGATTCTAAAGTAACTGTTCACACTGATCATGCTGCTATTTAATATCTCATGGAAAAGAAGATGCTAAACCTAGACTTATTAGATGGGTTCTCTTGCTACAAGAATTTGATTTGCATATTATTGATAGAAAGGGAGCTGAGAACCCCGTTGCAGACAACTTGTCTAGGTTAGAAAATGTTCTTGATGACCCACTACCTATTGATGGTAGCTTTCCTGATGAACAATTAGCTATCATAAATGCTTCTCGTACTGCTCCATGGTATGCTGATTATGCTAATTACATTGTTGCTAAATTTATACCACCTAGTTTCACATACCAGCAAAAGAAAAAGTTCTTCTATGATTTAAGACATTATTTCTGGGATGACCCACATCTTTATAAAGAAGGAGTAGATGGTGTTATTAGACGTTGTGTACCTAAGCATGAACAGGAACAAATCCTACGCAAGTGTCACTCCGAGGCTTATGGAGGACACCATTCTGGAGACAGAACTGCACATAAGGTATTGCAATCTGGTTTTTATTGTCCTACTCTCTTCAAAGATGCCCGTAAGTTTGTTTTGTCTTGTGATGAATGTCAAAGAATTGGTAATATTAGTAGACGTCAAGAAATTCCTATGAATTATTCACTTATTATTGAACCATTTGATGTTTGGGGCTTTATTATATGGGACCGTTTCCTTCCTCTAATGGGTATACTCATATTTTAGTTGCTGTTGATTACATTACTATGTGGGTAGAAGCTATTCCAACTAGTAGTGCTGATCATAACACCTCTATTAAGATGCTTAAAGAAGTTATTTTTTCGTGGTTTGGAGTCCCTAGATATCTAATGACTGATGGTGGTTCACATTTTATTCATGGTGCTTTTCGTAAAATGCTTGCTAAGTATGATGTTAATCATAGAATTGCATCTCCTTATCATCCACAGTCTAGTGGTCAAGTAGAACTGAGCAATAGAGAGCTTAAATTAATTTTGCAAAATACTATTAATAGATCTAGAAAGAATCGGTCCAAGAAATTTGATGATGCATTATGGGCCTATAGAACTGCATACAAAAATCCTATGGGTATGTCTCCGTATAAAATGGTATATGGAAAAGCATGTCACTTACCTCTTGAACTACAAGATAAGGCATATTGGGCTATTAAAGAGCTCAACTATGACTTCAAACTTGCCGGTGAGAAGAGGCTTTTTGACATTAGCTCACTTGATGAATGGAGAACCCAGGCCTATGAGAATGCCAAACTGTTTAAAGAAAAAGTTAAAAGATGGCATGATAAAAGGATACAAAAACGTGAGTTTAATGTAGGTGATTATGTATTGCTATACAACTCTCGTTTAAGATTTTTTGTAGGCAAACTTCTCTCTAAATGGGAAGGTCCTTACATCATCAAGGAGGTCTATCGTTCCGGTGCCATAAAAATCAACAACTTCGAAGGAACAAATCCGAGGGTGGTGAACGGTCAAAGAATCAAACATTATATCTCAAGTAACCCCATAAATGTTGAAACTAATGTTATTGAACCGTAACCCCGGAGGAATACATAAGGGACACTTTCCAGAACGTTTCAGACTCCGAAAAGGAATAGGTACGCAGTACAGTAAGTAAACCGACTCCAAAACAGTTCTAATGGCAAATTTTCTCCGTTTTGGAATATTTAAGAAAATTGGAAAATAAGAAGCAGTCCGGGAAGGACACGAGGCTTCCACGAGGGTGGAGGGAGTGCCCTACCCCCCTGGCGCACCCCCTGCCTCGTGGGCACCTCGTGCGCTCTCCGGACTCCATTTTCTTGCATGATACTTCTTTTGGTCGGTAAAAATTCACTATATAATCTCCCGAAGGTTTTGACCACCGTATCATGCAAATATCTTCTCTCTTTGTTTCGAGCTGTTTTTCTGACAGATCTAGATCGCCATGGCGTCTTCAAGTGCCCCCAAGGACAAGTTCTTCGAGAAGGTCATCAACCCCTACCTCGCGGAGGTGCTGCAACACCCTCAAACCATTGAGATGCGTGAGGGGTTGTTGCATATCCGCGATGTTGAGGGACTAAGGAGGACCGGAAGCGTGGAAATAAGGCTCGAGGCATTGGAGCAACAAGTTTTCAAGTGCCAGGAGATGGTGGAACGTGAACTCGACTCTAATCATATAATGATCATGGAGTTCACCAACAACCACAAGCTGGATGACAAGAACATTGGGGAGGCCATCTTCAAGCTTCATAAGAAAATCGAGCACCTCCAAGCCCAGTTCTATGACCTGCAAAAGCAAAACTGTGAGTATGAATATAGATTCAAGAGGATGATTCTGGCTGTAGATTTGAGGATCCCGGAGACTCGATCATCTTTCTATGATGGTGAGCATATGCCTTGGAAGATGGACGACAAGCCCACATCATCAACAACTCCATCATCACCACCTCCGAGGAAGGAAACATAAACACATGGGTATGGGCACTCCCCTTGGCAACTGCCAAGCTTGGGGCAGTGCCCCGGTATCGTATCACCATCACTTTTATCTTTATCATTTTTCTTAGTTCGATCCTTTTGGTAATATCTTGATCTAGTAGAATAAAGTTTTAGTATGATCTAGTTGTGAGTTTTGCTTTATGATCCATCTATGTAATCGAGTCCATGAGCTTTATATAATAAAGATTAGTGTTGAGTGAAGGGCTTGATTATTTTGCTATGATCTTGAGGGAATAGAAAAAAGAGAAGAAATAAAAAGAAATTAAGAGATCATATGGATCTTATGGAGAGTAATGACTTCACACATAAAGAGTATGATGAATAAAAATTATTGAGAGTTGAGAAACATAGTTTTGGTCATCGTGGCAATTCATAGGAAGTAATAAGGAAAGAGAGGTTTTCACATATAAATATACCATATTGGACATCTTTTATGATTGTGAGCACTCATTAAAATATGATATGCTAAAGAGTTGACGTTGGACAAGGAAGACAACTTAATGGGTTATGTTTTCTTACATCTAAGATTAATCATATTGTCATGGATCATCCAACATGTTGAGCTTGCCTTTCCCTCTCATGCTAGCCAAATTCTTTGCACCAAGTAGAGATACTACTTGTGCTTCCAAATATCCTTAAACCTAGTTTTGCCATGAGAGTCCACCTTATCTACCTATGGATTGAGTAAGATCCTTCAAGTAAGTTGTCATCGTTGCAAGCAATAAAATTGCTCTCTAAATATGTATGATTTATTAGTGTGGAGAATATAAGCTTTATACGATCTTGTGATGTGGAAGAAATAAAAGCGATGAACTACATAATAAAGGTCCATATCACAAGTGGCAATATAAAGTGACGTTCTTTCGCATTAAGATTTTGTGCATCCAACCATAAAAGCACATGACAACCTCTGCTTCCCTCTGCAAAGGTCCTATCTTTTATTCTTGTCTTATACTTCATGCAAGAGTCACGATGATCTTCACCTTTCCTTCTTTATATTTTATCCTTTGGCAAGCACAATGTGTTGGAAAGATCCCGATATATATGGCTAATTGGATGTGGGTTTTCATGAACTATTATTGTTGACATTACCCTTGAGGTAAAAAGTTGGGAGGCAAAACTATAAGCCCCTATCTTTCTCTGTCTCTGATTAAAACTTCATAACCATAAGTATCACGTGAGTGTTAGCAATTGTGAAAGACTAAATGATGGTTGAGTATGTGGACTTGCTGAAAAGCTCTTATTGACTCTTTCTGATGTTATGATAAATTGCAATTGCCTCAATGACTGAGATTAGAGTTTGTTGGTTCTCAATGAAGTTTATGATTCATACTTGAAATTGTGATTGAATTGTTACATTAGCATAAGAGATCATGATGCCCTCATGTCCGTATTTTATTTTATCGACACCTCTATCTCTAAACACGTGGACAAATTTTTCGATTTCGGCTTTCGCTTGAGGACAAGCGAGGTCTAAGCTTGGGGGAGTTGATACATCCATTTTGCATCATGCTTTTATATCAATATTTATTGCATTATGGGCTGTTATTATACGTTATGTCACAATACTTATGCCTATTCTCTCTTATTTTACAAGGTTTACATGAAGAGGGGGATGCCGGCAGCTGGAATTCTGGGCTGGAAAAGGAGCAAATATTAGAGACCTATTCCGCACATCTCCAAAAGTCTTGAAACTCCACTGGAATTATTTTCAGAATATATAAAAATATTGGGCAAAAGAAGTACCAGAGGGGGGCCACCCACCGTCCACGAGGGTGGGGGCGCGCCCTACCCCCCGGGCGGGCCCCCTGCCTCATGGGCCCCCTAGTGGCCCTCTGATGCCCATCTTTAGCTATATGGAGTCTTTCGTCGAGGAAAAAATCATAAGAAAGCTCACGGGACGAAACTCTGCCACCACGAGGCGGAACCTTGGCAGAACCAATCTAGGGCTCCGATGGAGCTGTTCTGCCGGGGAAACTTCCCTCCGGGAGGGGGAAATCATCACCATCGTCATCACCAACAATCCTCTCATAGTGAGGGGTTCAATCTCCATCAACATCTTCACGAACACCATCTCATCTCAAACCCTAGTTCATCTCTTGTATCCAATCTTTGTATCCAAACCTCAGATTGGTACCTGTGGGTTGCTAGTAGTGTTGATTACTCCTTGTAGTTGATGCTAGTTGGTTTACTTGGTGGAAGATCATATGTTCAGATCCATTATGCATATTAATACCCCTCTGATTGTGAACATGAATATGCTTTGTGACTAGCTTGACGATGATTCCCATGTGTCCTCGGGAGCGCTTTACTTTATATAAGAGTTTGTCCAGGCTTGTCCAAGGATTGGGCCATCTTGCTGCACCTTATTTACTTTTACTATTTGTTACCCGTTACCAATTACCTTATCACAAAACTGTCTGTTACCGATAATTTTAGTGCTTGCAGAAAATACCTTGCTGAAAACCGCTTATCATTTCCTTCTGCTCCTTGTTGGGTTCGACACTCTTACTTATCGAAAAGGCCACGATAGATCCCCTACACTTGTGGGTCATCAATATTCTCAATTCATTTCAAAGTTTGACGTAAGAATGAGTTATCATCAGTCAATTGCCTTCTCCAATATCTCTTTCAAATTCTTTTCATCTTTGGCTCAACCTTTCCTCTTTTAATCCTCCTGGAGTATCTCAACAATTCGTGGTGGTGTTTCTCATCGTCATTCTTTGCATTTGAAGACTGAAGAAGATTTTTCTCTTAAATCTTGCTTCGTTCTCTCAAAGATGCGTAGTTCAAGCTTGATGCCATCCTCTCATAATTGTTTTTGATTGTGAGAATTCTTTTCACCCATTCGGAGCAATTCAGGAGTCTTTTCAGTTTGATTCTCCAGGCCCCATCATCTCAGAATTATTCATTTCCAGCTTTCAGCTCTCATTCTCCAAATCTTACCGGTGCATCGCTCAAGTATTCTCTAGTTAGCTCATGATATCTTTG
Organism: Triticum aestivum; assembly: GCF_018294505.1. Classification (NCBI taxonomy): domain Eukaryota; kingdom Viridiplantae; phylum Streptophyta; class Magnoliopsida; order Poales; family Poaceae; genus Triticum; species Triticum aestivum. The sequence continues at coordinate 429,159,930 of NC_057806.1, forward strand.
TTATCTTGTATCTAAATTCACTCAAGTATCTCCATTCATTTTCCAATTCTTCCTGGTGATGCTTTCATTTTTTCGTTCATTCTTTTAATCCTTATGGTGGTTCGTCCAACATTCCTCTTCCGTTGTTATCGTATCAATTCATTTGTTCTTTCCGAATCCTACCGGTGGTTCGTTGAAGACCTTCCCAAGCTTGCACTATTTCTCTCTTAATCGTTTCTACGAGAATAAGTAGTATGCCAAATCCATTGCTTGTCATCAATTTAAATTGATGAAGGATACGCATAACATAATTCTTATTCTTCTTTCATCCAAGTGTTTAATTCTTTCTACCGGAGTTTGTTTGTGATATCAATTTCTCAGTTATATGTCGTTCATCTTCCTTTCCGGTGTTCCAAGTTTTTTTTCTCGGTTATATCATCCCGAAGCTCCATCTAAATCATTGCAAGGCTTCACCTTGTGTTTTCAACTTCTCTTTCTTTTCATCATACTTTCGTTACCAGAGTTCTTCATGGAGGCTCTAGATGGTGGTTCATCAAGGATTCTTTTCATTCTTCAATGGTTCGTTAAGTTTTCTCTTGAAGTTATGATCCGCCAAGCTATACTCAAAATTAAACAGGGTGCTCAACACATGCTTTGTTTGGAGGAGTTCAAGTATTCTTCATCTTGTATTCCAAAATGCAATTCGTTCTACCTTATATTTTGAGGCGGTGTTATATCATTCTTGACAATCTCCCTTCGTGGTTATTGATTCACAAGTTGTCTGGAATGACATATTTTAGACCCATCATTTTCAATTCGTTCACGAGATCTTTTCAATCCATCAATCTCTTCATTGGAGTTATTTTGTGTCATATTTCACCGCCTATCCTAAGGATGGTTGCGATTGCGGTGCTTATCAATGATCCAATATTCTCCTTCAATCTCGGTGAAGAAGTTTTTCATCTCTCCCTTGTTCCCGATCAATCATTGTTTTCGGTGGCAGAATTTCACCTTAGTTTTGAGATGTTTCCATAAGACCACTACAAGCTTATTCGTTTCATTGTTGGTTTTTAAAACAACTACGTTTTAACCTTCTTGGAAGAGTGCTTTCCTAGTTCATTTGTGGCAGAAGTTGTCATTTTCTTCTTCGTCCCTTTATCCCAATGATCTAGCTTCTATTCATTCATTTCGGAGGCATTGTGATGTTGCACTCTTCGATCCATCATCCCATTTTTGTCGAAGATCATGTTCTTTCCTTTGCTTATCCATTCAACCAGAGTGTCGTGTCCTGCATTCAAGTTCTCTCGTCTTATCAAGTTTTGCCTCCCTTCTCAACCGGAGTGCTGTCTGAAATCTTTCTTACCCATTGTACCATTCTTTCAATAGTTTCGAAGCCAGTGTGTTGTTGATTTCATCAAGTATCATCTCATCTTGTCAAGTTCATGTTCAATTCCTTCCATTTTACAGTCGGAGTGCTGTCCAAATTATATCATTCTTATTCCTTTTCTATCTTGTTTTAAACAGAGTGTCGTGTCTATCATTCCTCTTCTAACCAGAGTCTCATCCAAGTGCTTTCATTTTGCCTAGTTCATATTAGTGCCTTCCATTTCCAACCGGAGTGTTATTGTAATTGCTCTTTATTGTTCCTTGTACATCTCATTTCAACCGGAGTGCTTGCATGTGCTTCTTGTCCATTGCAACCCTTTTCTTATGTCTTTCAACATGCAAGGTTCCAGTAAGGTTCCTTGTTCCTCTTTTCTAACAGAGTGTTTTCAACTTTGTTCATCTTCGTTGTATTCTTTCTTTCAATTTGTTCAACCTCGCAAGGTTCTTTGGTTTCACTCATTTGTCAAAGAAGCAACTTAGTTTTACCTCTTCTCTTCCTCTTGCGATTCTCTCCAGTGCCATCCCTAGATCTCGGGACGAGATCCTCTTGTAGTGGTAGAGTGTTGTGACACCCCGAGACCGTTGCGCTAGGTATCTTCTAGTTATGCGCATTGTTGCCATGTCATTCGCTTGCGTGTTGCATCTTGCCATGTCATCATGTGCATTGCATCATCATGTTTTGAAAACTTGCATCCGTTCGGGTTCCCCCAGTTCCGTTTGTTATCCGTTCTGAGCCCAGACACACTTGCACGCGCCCGCGGCACCTCTGAAATATTATTTTATAAGTGGCCGGGAAATGTTCTCGGAATGGGTTGAAAGTTGGCATGCAGTGTTTTTATGTTGTCAGTAGGCCGGCTGCCAAGTTTCGTCGCATTCAGAGCTCGTTTGATAGCCCAACCGTTAAACATATAGCGGCATCATAGCCGATCATACGATGGACGTTTTCGGTCTCCAAAAACTGCTGTCGGGCCTCTCTCTCTCTTCTCTCCTCTCAGCCTGAGGCCTTCTACACAGCCCACAAGTTCCAACCTACCCCTCCTCGCGTCCGGTGTCGTCCGATCGAGATCGGAGGGTCCGAAAGCCCCCCAAACCCCCTGTAACGCTAGCTCATGTCTATATATAGACACCCCTTGAAGGAGTCCTGGATTAGGGGGTCCTCGTACAGCCGGACTATATACTTTGGACGGACCATTGGACTATGAAGATACAAGATTGAAGACTTCGTCCCGTGTCCGGGTGGGACTCTCCTTTGCGTGGAAGGCAAGCTTGGCAATTCGGATATGTAGATCTCCTCCCTTGTAACCGACTCTGTGTAACCCTAGACCCCTTTGGTGTCTATATAAACCGGAGGGTTTAGTCCGTAGGACAACAACAATCATAATCATAGTCTAGCTTCTAGGGTTTAGCCTATACGATCTCGTGGTAGATCAACTCTTGTAATACTCATATCATCAAGAGCAATCAAGCAGGAAGTAGGGTATTACCTCCATCGAGAGGGCCCGAACCTGGGTAAACATTGTGTCCCCCACCTCCTGTTACCATCAGCCTTAGACGCACAATTTGGGCCCCCCTACCCGAGATCCACCGGTTTTGACACCGACATTGGTGCTTTCATTGAGAGTTCCACTGTGTCGTCATGATAAAGGCTTGATGGCTCCTTCGATCATCGGCAACGATGCGATCCAGGGTGAGGTTTTTCTCCCCGGACAGATCTTCGTATTCGGCGGCTTCGTATTGCGGGCCAACTCGCTTGGCCATCTAGAGCAGATCGATAGCTACTGTAAGTGCATCTAGTGCCAACCCTAGTTGGTTTTGGAGTATTGACGACAAACCTAGTTGAGGTACTAATGTGTTTGTGAGAATTGCAGGATAACATAGGTAGAAGTCCCTCATTGATTCGGTTTTCCTACCAGAGATGACCACTAAAATATATGAAGACATTGATGTCAAAGGTGGTATGTGAAGATATTCACATTGAAGACTATGACACAAGAAGACGTCGCATGAAGCATATGGAGCTCGAAGACTTAGATCTTTCGTAGTTCTTTTTCTTCTTTGTTGAGTCATAGGAACCACCGTACTGTTAAGTGGGGTCCAAGAGAACCAGTCGGAATGACTGAATTGATGCTTAACCAAAACCTATGTCTCCGAGTGAAGACTATGAGAGCAAATCTTGTCCAGAGTTGGACAAGTCATCTTTGCTTGTAGCCCAAGTAAAGTTGCCGTGTGTGTTTGAAATCTGATCGTTGGAACACGTGTCAGTTCCTGAGTGACCCAGGGTCATTTCGGACAAATCAGGCCGGGTTGCCTAGTGGCTATAAATAGCCCACCCCCTACAACCATAAACGGTTGGCTGCTCAGAGTTAGAGTACGACTTTTGTCGTTTGAGAGCAACCCACCTCGAAGCCTTTGAGAGAGAATTCCTTACGAGGATAAAGCCCTAACCACCCAGAGCCAAAGAGTGTCAGGCATCACTTAAGTCTTCCTGTCTGTATGATCTGAAGGCTTATTACACTTGAGGACTGTGAATCCCCTAGCCGGTTAGGCGTCGCGTTCTGAGCATCCAAGAGCCATTGTGGATCGCCGGTGAACGATGTTTGTGAAGGTTTGGGAGTCTACCTTGAAGACTTACCAGAGTGATTGGGCGAGGTCTATGTGACCTTAGCTCAACGGGAATATGGTGAGGACTGGGTGTCCCGAGCTGCGTGTTCAGGACTAGGTGTCCGGGACTGTGTGTCCTCAGGTTTAAATACCTAGCCGCCCTAACCAGACGTACAGTTGTCACAGCAACTGGAACTGGTCCAACAAATCATTGTCTTCAACAAGTCACTGGTTTCATCCTTCCCTTCCCTTTACTTACTATTGGTACTTGTGAAGTCATTGCATGATTGCACTATCTCTTGTCTTCACTGAGTGACTGTTCATTCTGATTGGCTTCATAATATCTTCCTACCTAATCCTTACTACCTAGCTGCTATGAGTCATTGTGCTTTCACTTCATTGAATACTTGACATTTGTTTGCCTAGTGTAGTCTACCTTCCGCTGCATGGTAATAGGTTTATTTCTATTGTTTGTCTTTGAAACTTCCATGTTTTGAAGACTTTCATAAAAATCACCTATTCACCCCCCTCTAGTCGATATGACACACTTTCAATTGTTATCAGAGCAAGGTGCTCCCTTGTTCTGTGTGATTCGGTTTAACCACCTGGAGTTTTAGCTATGTCGACTGCAGGGATAATCAAAGTCTCCGCTGTGTGCCCCGTCTTCGATGGAACTGAATATCCCTACTGCAAGAATAAGATGCGCATGCATCTTGAAGCCATTGACGTCGACATATGGTATGTCGTCAAGAACGGCATTCCCAAGGCTGGAGAAGGTGTCACTGCTGCTGACGTCAAGAAGTTCGTTCAACTGGACTCTACTGCCAAGAATATCATCTGTGGTCATCTGACCAAAGGACAGTATGGCCACGTGGGTGCTTTGGAAACATCTAAGCTAGTCTGGGACTGGCTCTTCAAGGTCAACGAAGGCGTCTCAACCCAGAGAGATCAGAGAGTCAGTGTCCTTCGCAACCTCTTCAACCGCTTCAAGAGAAATGACAATGAGAATGTCCAGCTCACATTTGATCGACTCACTGACATCACAAATGAGCTTCAAGCCCTCGGCGCTGCTGAGATCACCAAGCATGAAGTCGTCAAGACACTCCTGAGATCACTTGACAGTTCGTTTGACACCCTAGCCCTGATGATTCAAGAACGTCCTGATTTCAAGACACTCGATCCGTCTGACATACTTGAGAGGCTCAACACACATGAGTTTCAGCTTTCTGAGAAAAGAGATATCTACGGTCCCAACTATGGGCGAACTCGTGCCTTGAAGGCAAAAGCTGTCTCCACATCTGAAGAAGAATCCGTCAGTAGTACTGATGATCCTGAAGACATTGGAAAGGAGCTTGCTATGCTTGTGAGGAAGTTCCAAAAATTCACCAAGAAGAAAGGCTTCAGAAAGTTTTCACGATCAAGCTCAAGGAATGATGAAGCTTCTGCTTATGACTACAAGAAAAGATCATGCCACAAGTGCAAGAAACCTGGCCACTACATCTCCGAGTGTCCGCAGTGGGACAATGAGAACAACAAGAAGAAGAAGAGCAAGGAGTATGACTCTGACGACAAGAAGAAGAAGAAATACTCAAAGTATTCTTCCAAGTCTTCCTCCAAGTCTTCATCACACAAGAAAAGCTCATCTGGCAAGGCCCGTGCGTTTGTTGGAAAGGAAATGGATTCAGAGGAGGAGTCTGCTTCTGAGGAGGCGGAGGTGGAGTCTGAGGAGGAGTCCGATTCTGGCGTTGCGAGTCTGGCTACAACATACGTTGCCAAGTCCATCTTCAACACTGAAGACAATGACTTCATCACAACACCGATGCAAATGACAAGGACTACTCCGCTCCTACCTACTGCTTCATGGCACGTGGTGCCAAGGTAAACACACGCACTACTCACTATCAAACATCTAGTGAAGATGACTCTGATTGTGATTCCAAACCCAGCTACAAAACACTTGCTAAAATTGCAACTGAACAGCAGAAAGCTATGGAACATATTCAAAAACTATTAGACAAAAGTGATGATCTGCTAGACGTTGAAATGACTCGATCTCAGTCCTTAATTGAAGACATAAAAAATCTTCATGTTAAGTATGAGGAACTTGAAAGTCGTCATGAAACACTCTCAACAACTCATGAAAGGCTTTCCTATGATTATCTTCAAAGGAAGAAAGATCTTGAGAAATTGAGAGCGGCTCATGAGGATCTTCAAAAGGAAAACGAGTCACTTCGCACCAAACAGATCAGTTCTGCTCAGGAAGGATTTGAACCACCATGTCCTAAATGCATTGAGCGTGATAATGCTACTTCTGTTGCTGAATGTTCTACTGCTGCTACTGTTGCAATATCTTCAATTGTTGATGTGGGAACTAACCCCTCTGCTGAGGATACCACGTCAGTTATTGCTGATGAGAATGCTAGGTTGAAGACACTGCTTGAAACAGGGATGCACAAAAGTCTCAAAGGGCATCAGACACTATGTGATGTCCTCAAAATGCAGATCCTGAACCGAAACCCTAGGAAAGAGGGTGTTGGGTTCGAAAGGAAAATGAATGCTGATGGATCTTACTGGAAACCTGAGCAGTACCCCAAAACCACATGGGTTGCTCCAAAGGAACCTTCAGCAGATCCATCCACTCTATCTGGCTTCACTTGTGCTAACCCCATTGTCATTGATGAATCCTTTGATGCAAACTATAAACTGTTAAAGAATCAAAATGGTGAAGTGTTTGCCAGGTATATTGGTACTAACTGCAGGAATAGACCGCCTATGAAGAAGATCCGGGTGCCGAAAAATTGTTTGGAGAATCTTCCTGTGAATGTCATCATGACATCACAGATGAAGAAGACAAACTCCAGACCACAGGCTTCATACGGTCCAAAGGCATCATACAGACAGAGGACTCACCTGAGTCACACTAACGCAAATGTTTTGCAGGGAAGCCATACTCAGGCCTATGAATATGAGCGCGGTTCATCAAACCGCCATGTTCATAAGACAAATAACTATTCTGCTTATTCTTATGAGTACTATTGTCCTCCTACAAGACTTTTTTCTAGGGCTCCAAAGCCAAAGTTCTCAGATGCTGCACTTAGACTTATTGCTTCTAAGCCACCCTTGAAGATGTGGGTGGTTAAGAAAGCTTAACTCTCTTTTGCAGGGAAGGGTCTCCAGCAGAAAAACAAAATCGTCTGACGCTATTGCTGGGGACCTTAAACATCTTGTAGGGAGCAAGATCAAATGCCCGAATGGTCTTATTATGTACTTCGTTCCTGAATCGCTTGCTACTCTCCCTATCAGTCCAAATCTCGATCTAAGCTTTCATAACCCACTGGTTCGTCAAATTTTTTTGCTTCACAATTCTCTTCGTGAACCTATCCCCCTATCTGCACTGTAGGGTACGACACCAGCAGCTTCCGAATGGATTATTGATAGTGGGTGTACCAATCACATGACTGGCAAGAGAGACCTTCTTATGGACTCAACCTTACGTCCATCCGACAAGAGTCACATCACATTTGCTGACACTGGTAAAAGTAAGGTATTGGGTCTAGGTAGAGTTGCAATCTCAAAGGATCAACACATGGATAAAGTCATGCTTGTTGAATCCCTTGGCTTCAACTTAATGTCTGTCTCAATGCTTTGTGATTTAAACATGATTGTGATCTTTGGAAAATATCGTTGTCTTGTTCTAATGGAATCTGGCAAGTCTCTAGTGTTTGAAGGGTATAGGAAGGATGATTTGTACGTGGTAGATTTCTCAGCAGGACCACAGCTTGCCGTATGTCTTATGGCAAAAGCTTCAGAATGCTGGCTCTAGCATCGGAGGCTAGGGCATGCTGGCATGAGGAACCTCCACACCCTTGCAAAGAAGAAGCATGTCATAGGCATCGAGGGCGTCAAGTTCAAGAAAGATCACTTATGCGGTGCCTGTGAAGCAGGAAAGATGACGAGGGCCAAACATCCCTCGAAGACAATCATGACAACAACTCGACCCTTCGAATTGCTCCACATGGATCTTTTCGGTCCCACTCATTACTCAACTCTTACTACTACTGCTTGTCTCTATGGCTTTGTCATTGTTGATGATTATTCTAGATATACTTGGGTGCATATAATCCTCTACAAGACTGAAGTGCAGGATGTCTTCAGACGCTTCGCCAATCGAGCAATGAACAACTATGGTGCCAAGATAAAGCACATCAGAAGTGACAATGGCACTGAATTCAAGAACACTGCCCTTGATACATATTTTGACACTTTGGGCATCACACATGAATTCTCAGCTCCGTACACGCCACAGCAGAATGGCGTCGTCGAACGCAAGAACAGAACACTGATTGAGATGGCCCGAACGATGCTTGATGAATACAAGACTCCAAGAAAATTCTGGCCTGAAGCCATTGATACTGCATGCCATACAATCAACAGTGTTTATCTTCACAAGCTTCTGAACAAGACATCTTATGAGCTTCTCACTGGCAAGAAGCCAAACGTCAGTTACTTCAGAGTATTTGGCGCCAGGTGCTGGATCAAGGATCCACATCACACTTCAAAATTTGCACCAAAAGCACATGAGGGTTTTATGCTTGGATATGGAAAGGATTCGCACTCCTACAGAGTCTTCAATCTCTTTCATTATAAAGTGGTTGAAACAGTGGATGTGCGGTTCGATGAGACTAACGGTTCACAAAGAGAGCACCTGCCAAATGTGCTAGATGAAGTTCCATCCAGTGAATCAATCAAACTTATGGGAACTGGAGAAATCATACCCTCTGAAGCTCAACCTGAAGATGAACTTATCATCTCTGCACCTGATCAACCTGAAGACAATGCTCAGCCTGAAGACAATCCCTCTAACAATGACAATGATCAGCAAGAGCAAAATCTTCGCCCTGTACATCCCCGTGTTGCCAATGAAGTGCAGATTGAGAGAATAATTGATAGCATAAATGCAACCGGTCCGCTCACTCGTTCAAGGGCAACACAGCTAGCAAATTTCTGTGGGCACTTCGCATTCGTCTCAATAACAGAACCCAAGAAAGTTGAAGAAGCCTTCATGGAACCTGAATGGATTCAAGCTATGCAAGAAGAGCTTCAACAGTTTGAGCTGAATAATGTATGGGAACTAGTTAAGCATCCTGATCCTCGGAAGCACAATATAATAGGCACCAAATGGATATATCGCAACAAGCAAGATGAGCATGGTCAAGTTGTCAGAAACAAAGCTCGTCTCGTTGCTCAAGGATATACTCAAGTTGAAGGGATTGACTTCGATGAAACATTTGCTCCTGTGGCTCGACTTGAAGCCATACGCATACTGCTAGCCTATGCAAATCATCATAACATACTTCTATATCAAATGGATGTGAAGAGCGCTTTTCTCAACGGCAAGATTGAAGAAGAAGTGTATGTTGCACAACCGCCTGGCTTTGAAGATCCAAAACATCCCGACATGCTATACAAGCTCAACAAGGCACTGTATGGCCTCAAACAGGCCGCTCGGGCTTGGTATGACACGCTCAAATACTTCCTGAAGAGCAAAGGCTTCACACCTGGTTCCCTCGACCCCATGCTCTTCACGAATACATGTGATGGTGAACTGTTTGTGTGCCAAATATATGTGGATGACATTATCTTCGGCTGCACCAATCAGAAATACAGTGAAGAATTTTGATATATGATGCAAGAGCAATACCAGATGTCCATGATGGGAGAGCTAAAGTTCTTCCTTGGTCTTCAAATACGACAACAACGCAACGGCATCTTTATATCTCAAGAGAAGTATCTCAAAGATTGCCTGAAGAAGTTCGGTATGCAAGACTGCAAAGGCTTCACGACGCCAATGCCAGCCAAACATCATCTGGGTCTCGACGACAATGGTAAAGAGTTCGATCAAAAGGTATACCGCTCCATGATTGGTTCTTTACTTTATTTATGTGCATCTAGGCCAGATATTATGCTTAGTGTTTGCATGTGTGCTTGGTTCCAAGCGGCACCAAAGGAATCACATCACTTAGCTGTGAAGCGAATTCTTCGATATTTGGCTTACACCCCAACTCTAGGATTATGGTATCCAAAGGGCTCAGAGTTTGATCTGGTTCGATTCTCGGATGCTGATTATGCTGGTGACAAAGTGGATCGCAAGTCTACATCAGGCACGTGTCATTTTCTGGGACGATCACTTGTATGTTGGTCTTCAAAGAAGCAGAACCGTGTATCTCTCTCCACTGCTGAATCTGAATACATTGCTGCTGGATCTTGCTGCGCTCAGCTTCTGTGGATGAAGCAAACACTCAAAGACTATGGCATTCATCTAAAGCAAGTGCCACTCTACTGCGACAACGAAAGCGCCATCAAGATTGCCAACAACCTAGTTCAGCACTCGAAGACAAAGCACATTGAGATTCATCATCACTTTCTCAGAGATCATGTTGTGAAGGAAGATATTGATATCATACACGTCAACACTGCAGAGCAATTGGCAGATATCTTCACCAAGCCCTTGGATGAGAAGAGATTTTGCAAGTTACGGTGTGAGCTAAATATCTTGGAATCCTCAAATGTCCTGTGATCAGGCACACATCCTAACACTTATGCATAATGATGACTTAGATGTGGAACACACGAAGTAAAGTATATCTTCAATCAATGAAGACATGCATTCTGAGTGTGAATACATTAATGAGGAATTTGACTTCAGAGCGCCACGATAATTGTGCGCCGTGTCTGGGTCTAATACTTCCTATACGGTGGGTCACGCCACCACCAAATGTTCTGTTTGAAGTGTTCCACTCATGGCGTTACATTTGCTATGTCTTCACATTTGGTTTGGCTTCAATCTCAACATGTCTTCATGATTATCTTCACTATGATGATTATAAATGTATACTAGTGTTTTGTCCTCTACAACATTCACTTATAGCTATGTCTTCTTGTTGAATCTTTTGAACTAAGTGAATGTGATCGGACCCTAACCTCTCTATGCTTTCTATCTCAAACTCTATCTCTCCAAGTCATATGCATTCTTTTGAAACTATCAAATGTCTTCTCTGCGTCCTTGTCAGCAGAAGATACAGAGACAAACATTAAGTCCTCTTTCAACGCTAATTCCTTCACCTGAAACCCGGAGAAGTGGGAATGACCCCCCGACAATCCAGGCGTGCGTGGGACGTGGAACAACCTCTGACATGCTGCATGATGGCCACGTGTTCCATAGATGTGAATCGCCAGGGGCACCTGTGTAATAACACTGACCCGCCCCTGTCCCTATAAATACATGCCACACCACAGTCATTATCTCTTCTTCCACTCTCGCACGAACCCTAGCGCCACCGCTAGCCCTCGACGACGCTGGCGACGAAGCGCTTAGCTGCCACAACCTCTCCGACGCCGTCTTCATGCCGACCGCGGACATCGTCTTCTCCGCCGTTGCCGTAGGTGTCCTCCGTCGCCAAGTTAGGGCACGGACGATCGGACTGCTCGGCCTCCTCTTCCACTCCGTCTAGCAGTTCTACGTGTGGTAAATAAAACTTCCTTTTTACGGCCCCTTTGATCCTATAGATTCGTCACTTTCTACCACAAGTGGTTTTTGTTCACACATGCTGGATCCACTTCTTACTGCATCTCATAATATGCCTAGTATATTCACTTATGCTTCACAAAGTAGTTAGATTCCTCACTTGTACTGATCCGTGGATTCGTACAAATCTGGAACCGACTCCTTATCTATGAGTGAATGTCCTCGCATGATGAGGTCAATGTCTTCTAAACCGATTTATCTTAAAAATCTTTTGAGAATGCATATGACCTCTTCCCCTTCCCTCGCACCTTAATGCTGTCATAGGTACATGTCCGTGGGAGAATCCCTTGGTTCTCATAGTCTGCATTCATTTGCAGAATTCTTACAGTATCACATAAATTCTCCCGAAGCCAGTTCCTGTTTGTCTAGCAAGCGAAAGCCTTTGAAGCCTTTGAACGTATTGAAGCCATTCAGTTTAAAGTTCATGGCTTCAAAGAAATCAGCAAGGAAGGGTGGCAGAAAGTGTCAAGGAGAAACATCAAGAGATCTGCTCGATGATCTCTTAGAGCTGTACAAGACAGATCCTGAAGAGGATTACAATCTGCGCAAGACACGAATCCAATGGATTCGACGATATTGGGCAGAACAGTGGTTCAAGTACAGGTTTGTGACAAAGGAATATGCTGAGAGGAATGCCATCAAGCGACCATGGGGAGATATTCTCTACAAAAATCTTCAACCCAGGTCCAGAGATGAAGCCATTAAACAAGGCTTCTATCCCTGCATGGTCCATGGACCACAGCCTGCGGATGCTAACCCATTGTCACTGCTCTGGTGTCATGACGACAATCTGTTCAAGTGCAACTTCCAGTTTGCCCAGAACTCAGCGAAGCAGAACAAGAAGTCTTTGGGATTAGACTTCAACCCTGGTCCCTCTGCTCCCCGTGCCGATGGAACTCGCGAAGCTGAACCCAATCTTGTTGGGCCCTTCTACAACTTGGAAGGTCTCATCACTCACATCATAGTTCAAGGGACAGCCGTGCATGAGCCTGCAGATGACGCTGAATCAGATGAAGCGCCTGCAGCGCCGAAGCCAAAGAAGCAACCTAAAGCTTCAAAGCCTGCCTCTGCACCAAAAATCTCACGGGCGAAGCCACTGGCTACTGCACCTCCTAAAGACAGTGTGCAATCTAAAGATTTGTCACGCATATCCAAGCCCCAGAAAGTCAAGATGCCTCTACCACACACCGGCCAAGAACTTACAGCTGCTGCTATTCTGTGCAACGATGCCATCGATCTGTCCAGTGATGAAGATCTTGCAGATGACGCTCTTGAGCAGCTGATCAAGAGCAAGGAAGAAGCAGAAATCTTCAATGATCTGCCTCTCTTTGACGTGGCAATCATACACAACTTCATTGATGAGTGGTTTGACTCGCCCAACCTCAGCTTCTAAGATCCGCATCTTCCCATTAGCCTCAGTGTTGCCTTCCATGGCGCCATTGCTTCAGAGTTAGCTATCGCCCAATGCATTGTTGAACTGAAGCAGAAGATTGACTTTGAGAAAGCTCAGTTCAAGAAGCATATGGCCAAGCTCAGCGTGCAAGAGGTGAAGAACTTCAAGATTATGCTGCACGAGCTCAAAGAAGCCTTTCTCAAGAAACATGCAGAAGCTCAGGGTTCTCGTGAGCGCATGAAGAGCCTGGCTGAAAAGTGTGTGCAAGGCTACAACGAGGCTGAGAAGCGCAAGGCCCTTGGGCGTCCAGGCATCGACCCCAGGATGGCTGCAAAGCAGCAGAAGAAGAAGCCCGCTATGGCCGAACCCACACCAAGGCAGGAAGCAAATCCCATTGTCTTCCCAACTAGCATGACTGGCTCGAAGCCAAAGGCCAGGTCAACCACTTCAGAACTGAAGAAGACGAGGACTGCTGAGGCTGAAGCCAGAAAGAGGAAACATTCTGAAGCCTCTGATGCTGCTCCCTCCAAGAAGAAGAGGAAGACCAAGAAGGAACGGGCTACTCCCATAGAGCCCTTAATTGTTGAACCCATCTCCATGGTTCGCCCTGACACTGAACACCAAGAGCGCCAGCTAACTGTCCATGAGCCTACTTCCATAAGGGCTCATGACGCTGAAGACTTTCCAGCAGCTGATCCCACCGCTGCTGAAGACATTGGTCACCATGACCATGTTGAAGATGATGCAGTTCTTCCTCAGATAGAGCACCAACAGGTATCATCGCCTGTGCTTACGCATAGCGAACTCATCAGCATTGGCCGTTCTCTGACGCCAATTGCTCAGGATGCATCATGGGCTGATCACCCACAAGCGTAAGTGGAAGATGACTTTGAGGCCCAGCCAACTCCAACTCCACAGGCGTCGCCAGTGTTACGCAGGCTTCGCAAAGGACCAAGGCCTCCAGTCTCCGAGTCTGAAGCTAAAGCTGCTAAAGACATTCCGGCTGCATCAGCCGATGAAGAAGAAACCCCAATAGTTGCTACACCCCCGTCTCACCAAGAACATGTTCTCGAGGAGAACGTGACTGTGACCGACCCTCCAGCTCATCAAGTGGAGGTTGAAAATCTTGAGGCTGCCACCACCAACACCAATGAAGCCACTGACGCTGTCACGGCTGAAGCAAATGTGGAGCCTCCACCAACCCAAGCACCAGAAGTCAGTGAAGCAAATGCTACTGCTCCTGTTCCTGCACCTGCTGCTGGTCCTCAGTTTGACTATCATGTTGAGCATAGGCCTCAGGTACAGAAGCCAATTCCAAGGTTGCCCAGGTTTCCAGGTCCTGCATCAGCACCCGGATCCTTCAATATCAATGGCTTCAAAGCAGACAATACTTTCTTCAATAGCTCCAAGAACCCCTACTCAAGGGAAAGAATATCTTCTGATCGGTTCTGGAGCTATCCGCAGCGAAGCTATTACTCCTGCATTCTGTACAACCAAGGTCGCATCTTCCCACATAAGCGCCTTGACACCGAAGCAATAGCGGGTCTGCCCTGTCTGGAAGAAGCTCTGGATTGCTTCAAAGAGGTTGGCTTGTTGCCGTTTGTCACCGACCAAGAGCACTGGAATGAAGAGCTGCTGCTCCAATTCTATGCCACACTTCACATCCGTGGGTACAACAGAGATCTGAAGACTTGGGTCCTGGAGTGGATAACAGGCAATGTTCATCATGAAGCCAAAGACTTTGATATCATTGAGCTCACTGGTCTGCCTACTCCTGGCGATCTCTACGAACCTGGCTGTCAGCTTCACAGTGAAGCTATGGGGAGCATCTTTCAGAAGCCTGAACTAAACATGAGTCAGATGCTCAGTATGATGAAGCCCTTGCCACAAGATGCTGCATATCCTAAGGAGTTCTTTGTTGAAGACCTTGAGTATCTGCCAAGGACCATCTATCACATCATAAGGCAAACTCTCTGGCCCATCAAAAGACATTCCCCACATGCCAAGCTCGAAGGTGCAATGAAGACTTTGGTCTTCTCTATTCTTCATGGCAAATGCTTCAATGCAGAGGACTTCTTCATTCGCCAACTTGCTGCATCAGGCTCCGATCTTTTTGGCTGAAAGTTCTACGCTCCATGGATAATGCGGCTCATTACACTCCACTCCGCTATCTCATATCAGCCATCTGCTCGCAATCATCGGATCTTTCTGCCTGATGTGGATATGTCCGTTGAAGCCATTTATCCTGAGCCTGCCAAGGAACCACTTAGTCTTCAGAATGCGGAGCATCAAAGTTTCTCTCAGAACATTGAAGGAGTTGAAGCAGTCACTCGTGTTTATCCTTTGGCTGGAACTACACGTGCACCACATCCTGCCCTGACTGAAGCCACCAAAAGCACAACTGCCCAATGACCCAAGAAGTGCACTCGTGTTCTCAATGACAGAGAGCTTCTGGTGGCTCTTCATCAGAAACAGGATAGGCATCATGACTGGCTGAAGCACCAGATGCAAAGCCTCTTGGTGGATGTCAACCGCATTCGCAATCTTGCCACCAAGAATGCCTTTGTTGCCCATGAAACCTCTCGATGCACATGGAAAGGGCTGACGCTTATGTGCTCTGAAGATGATCTTCAAGAGGATGGCTTCTCTGAACGCTTCAAGTTTGACTCCACACCTCCTCGAAGGGCAGTGCTGCGACGAACTCCATCTCTTGAAGACTCTGAGTTCTCTTCCTCTGCGGCAACTGTGAATGCCAGAGTGATCGAGGACGAAGATGATGCTACTTCACTGCCCCCTCCTTCAGCATGCTTCGACACTGCTCCAAGTTCTTCTGCACCGCCAAACACCACCGACGACCCTACTACTTCACCTACTCATCTTGGGAACAAGTAGATGCTCTATGTCTTCAAACCTTTTTGGTCCTTACTGACAAAAGGGGGAGAAGCATATGAGTTTGATAGTCTTGAAGCGGGTCCCTATGGGCGGTTACTTTATATTTTTCCTAGTGTTTACAACTCTCGTTTTGATACATTTGGTTCTTTTGAGTTGTAACACTTAAACTCGATGGTCGTCTGCTACTTATTTGCTACTTTGTGATGCGATGATAAATTCCGCATGTGCGACGATAAATTCCGCACTTAGATCATTTTGCAGACGTCCATTTTCCATTATGCATGTCATTATCTTCACATACCGTCACATGCATAATGAATTGTCATCATAAGTTGAAGAGGATCTCCACAAGTACAACCTGCCATGTGCATTTGCATTCCAAAAGCAAATTACTTATATGCACATCTTCAGGGGAGCCCTTGCAGCTTATGAAGACAATTCCTTATCCTTTTACAATTTCACATATTACATTCCCCGTTGAAAACTTCAACTAGTTTGTCATCAATCACCAAAAAGGGGGAGATTGTAAGTGCATCTAGTGCCACCCCTAGTTGGTTTTGGAGTATTGACGACAAACCTAGTTGAGGGACTAATGTGTTTGTGAGAATTGCAGGATAACACAGGTAGAAGTCCCTCATTGATTCGGTTTTCCTACCAGAGATGACCCCTAAAGATGTATGAAGACACTGATGTCAAAGGTGGTATGTTAAGATATTCACATTGAAGACTATGACACGAGAAGACGTCGCATGAAGCATATGGAGCTCGAAGACTTAGATCTTTCGTAGTTATTTTTCTTCTTTGTTGAGTCATAGGAACCACCGTACTGTTAAGTGGGGTCCAAGAGAACCAATCAGAATGACTGAAGTGATGCTTAACCAAAACCTATGCCTTCGAGTGAAGACTATGAGAGCAAATCTTGTCCAGAGTTGGACAAGTCAGCTTTGCTTGTAGCCCAAGTAAAGTTGCCGTGTGTGTTTGAAATCTGACCATTGGAACACGTGTCAGTTCCTGAGTGACCCAGGGTCATTTCGGACAAATCAGGCCGGGTTGCCTAGTGGCTATAAATAGCCCACCCCCTACAACCATAAACGGTTGGCTGCTCAGAGTTAGAGTACGACTTTTGTCATTTGAGAGCAACCCACCTCGAAGCCTTTGAGAGAGAATTCCTTACGAGGATAAAGCCCTAACCACCCAGAGCCAAAGAGTGTCAGGCATCACTTAAGTCTTCCTGTCTGTATGATCTGAAGGCTTATTACACTTGAGGACTGTGAATCCTCTAGCCGGTTAGGCGTCACGTTCTGAGCATCCAAGAGCCATTGTGGATCGCCGGTGAACGATGTTTGTGAAGGTTTGGGAGTCTACCTTGAAGACTTACCAGAGTGATTGGGCGAGGTCTATGTGACCTTAGCTCAATGGGAATATGGTGAGGACTGGGTGTCCCGAGCTGCGTGTTCAGGACTAGGTGTCCGGGACTGTGTGTCCTCAGGTTTAAATACCTAGCCGCCCTAACCAGACGTACAGTTGTCACAGCAACTAGAACTGGTCCAACAAATCATTGTCTTCAACAAGTCACTGGTTTCATCCTTCCCTTCCCTTTACTTACTATTGGTCCTTGTGAAGTCATTGCATGATTGCACTATCTCTTGTCTTCACCGAGTGACTGTTCGTTCTGATTGGCTTCATAATATCTTCCTACCTGATCCTTACTACCTAGCTGCTATTAGTCATTGTGCTTTCACTTCATTGAATACTTGACTATTGTTTGCCTAGTGTAGTCTACCTTCCGTTGCATGGTAATAGGTTTATTTCTATTGTTTGTCTTCGAAACTTCCACCTTTTGAAGACTTTCATAAAAATCGCCTATTCACCCCCCTCTAGTCGATATAACGCACTTTCAGCTACACCCCTGGCCATCAGGTCAGGTTTGGAAGCTTGAAATATACTGCTGACATTCATGGAGACTTGATCTTTGATGGATTCGATCCCATGTCAGGTGTGCCGCACAGTCACGACGAGCATGACTTAGCTCTGCCGTCAGACGAGATCACACCTATGGCTACTCCGGCCCTCAATCCGGAGTAGATCGTGCCATCCGAGGACGGGTGGATGGACCCCGCCACGGAGGCCACACACTCAGCGGCGATAGAACCGAATACTGACTTCACCTCCTATGAGACCTGTGTTACCGGACCCTTGGATTTGTCCCCGGCCACAGGCTCCGAACCGCCTGCATCCATGCCTATCCAATCTGATTGGGCACCGATCATGGAGTTTACCTCCATGGATATTTTTCAGCACTCGCCCTTGGGCGATGTGCTAGATTCATTGAGGTCTCTCTCCTTGTCAGGAGACCCTTGGCCGAACTATGTCTGGCTTGAGTGGGAAGCGGACGACAAAGAAATCCATTCCCCACCCACCACCCACTTAATAGCCACTGTCGACGACTTAACCGACATGCTTGATTTCAGCTCCGAAGACATCGACGGTATGGACGACGATGCAGGAGAAGAACAGGAACCACCGCCAACAGGGCGCTGGATAGCCACATCATCATACGATATATATATGGTGGACACCCCCAAATAAAGCGATGGCAATAAGGCAACGGAGGATAATCCCCCCGAGAAGCAATCTGAGCACCAGCGTCATCGGCGCCACTCTAAGCCCCACCATAGCGAAAGCAGCAATACCGACACAAGATACAATAACACTGCGGATAGTGCCAAAGACGAAGACAATCCCCTCTAGCCAGGCTTCGAGCAGGAGGATGGGAAAGCTAGCCCTAAGGAATAGGCAACAGACAGAGAATCAGAGGATATTAATTACATGCCCCTCTCCGAAGACGAGGTGAGCCTCGGCGACGAAGAATTCATCGTGCCTGAGGATCCCGTTGAGTAGGAGCGCTTCAAGCGCCGGCTTATAGCTACAAAAAAAAGCCTGAAGAAAAAGCAGCAGCAGCTTCAAGCTGATCAAGATCTGCTAGCGGATAGATGGACCGAGGTCCTCGCAGCCGAGGAATACGAACCTGAGCGCCCAGCCAAAAGTTACCCAAAGCGCAGGTTGCTACCCCAACTCAAGGAGGAAGCATTAAAGCCTACACTACCAGCGTATGATGCGGCTGACCGGCCAACTTGTGGCCGAGACAAAGTGGCATATAAGCTCGAAGTCCAGCCCGCACCCCGTCGCTAGTCAAACAAAAACACAAAGGCCCGAGGATACATGCAGGACCTGCGAGACGTATTGGAAAACAAAGCAGGACATACAAGATCAATCTACGGATCACGGGGGCGCGCCCCAATGCGTGACAACGACCGTCACGCCAGATATACTAAAAGCAAATCCGGCCGGACCAAATACAGCAGACAAGACTCGTATGAACTGTGCCGTGATATAGCCCGGCACAGAGGCGCTGCACACCCCCTATGCTTTACTGACGAAGTAATGGATCATGAATTCCCAGAAGGGTTTAAACCTATGAACATTGAATCATATGATGGTACAACAGACCCCGCATTATGGATTGAAGATTTCCTCCTCCACATCCACATGGCCCGCGGTGACGATCTACATGCCATCAAGTACCTCACACTAAAATTAAAAGGGCCGGCTCGACATTTGCTGAATAGCTTGCCGACAAACTCCATTGGCAGTTGGGAGAACTTGGAAGACGCATTCCTTGACAACTTCCAAGGCACTTATGTGCGACCACCGGATGCTGATGACTTGAGTCACATAACCCAACAGCCCGTGGAGTCAGCCAGGAAATTCTGGACTCGGTTCCTAACTAAAAAGAACCAAATTGTCGACTGTGCGGATGCTGAGGCCTAAGCGGCATTTAAGCATAACATGCGCGATGAGTGGCTCACTCGACACCTCGGCGAAGAGAAGCCGAAGTCCATGGCAGCCCTCACGGCACCCATGACCCGCTTTTGTGTGGCCGAGGAAAGTTGGCTGGCTCGCAGCAACAATACATCATGAAATCCTAGCAATTTAGATGCCAGAGATAGCAACGGCAAGCCACGTCGCAATAGACACAAGCGCCGCAACAACGGTGACAACGCCGAAGACACGACAGTCAATGCCGGATTTAGTGGCTCTAAATCCGGCCAGCGAAAAAAGTCGTTCAAAAGAAGCATTCCAGGCCTGTCTAGTTTGGACCGCATACTCGATCACTCATGTCAAATTCACGGCACCCCCGATAAACCAGGTAAACACACTAACGGAGAATGCTGGGTGTTCAAACAGGCCGGCAAGTTGAATGCCGAAAATAAGGAAAAAGGGCTGCATAGCGACAATGAGGAGGAGCCCCGGCCACCGAACACAGGAGGGCAGAAAAAATTTCCTCCCCAAGTGAAAATAGTGAACATGATATACGCAACCCATATTCCCAAGCGGGAATGGAAGCATGCACTAAGGGACGTCTATGCGATGGAGCCAGTCGCCCCAAAGTTCAACCCATGGTCTTCTTGCCCGATCACTTTCGATCGCAGGGACCACCCTACCAGTATCCGTCATGGCGGTTCTGCCGCATTGGTCCTGGACCCCATCATTGACGGATTTCACCTCACTCGAGTCCTTATGGACGGCGGCAGCAGCCTGAACCTGCTCTATCAGGATACAGTGCGCAAAATGGGTATCGACCCCTCGAGGATCAAACCCACAAAAACCACCTTTAAAGGTGTCATACCAGGTGTAGAGGCCTGTTGCACGGGCTCAATCACACTGGAAGTGGTCTTCGGATCCCTAGACAACTTCCGAAGCGAGGAGTTGATCTTCGATATCGTCCCCTTCCGCAGTGGCTATCACGCAGTGCTTGGACGAACCGCATTCGCCAGATTCAATGTGGTACCGCATTATGCATACCTCAAGTTCAAAATGCCAGGACCTCGCGGGGTTATAACAGTTAATGGAAACATAGAACGCTCGCTCCGTACGGAGGAGCACACTGCGGCCCTCGCAGCAGAAGTACAATTCTGAGGCAAACCGCCAATTCGGCGATAAAGCCCCCGAACACCTTCAAGCGAGTCCGGAGTACCCTGCAACAGGATCACCCGGCACGTTCAGAGCTTGCCTAGCAATTCGGCCTCCGTCCTAGTCCCAGTCAAACGGCGAAATTTGCACCGCGCATACATAATTACAGACTCAAGATACCATGGGCATAGGCAGCGGCACGGCTATGGCACGACCCACAATGCGGCTCAACCGCCTCAGGACCCGTATATCTTTACCATTTTATTCCTTTTAGGACCCTATTCTTTGAAGGCCCTCGCCGATACCCTGATTATCGAACCCATCATGGGAAGGAAACACCAAGGAAGCAAGAAGCTCTGACGTACAAGGGAATCCCCAGGTGGTCTCTAATAATGATCGCTATTACCTGTTTTACATACCCACACGCAGCTTGCCCTTGGATAGGACATGTCAAATAGTCCTATTTTTGCTTATTGCACTACTTGTATACATACGCTTTGACATATCATTTATATAACAATGTACAACGTTAGCTTATTATTGCATTTCTTCATCTTTTTTCCCTGTCTGCTTATTTACGACAAATTGTACCCGTACATTCTGGTACGTTCAGTGCGCCAGGGACTTCAGTGTACCCCATAACACGGCAAGAACAGTCCAAACACTTTCGACAGTGTGGCACCCCAAACTTATAGCATGATATGCATTAGCTCCGAATCATGTCTTGGGTCAATAGCTGGGTGTGACGCCCCGAGACTGTTGCGCCAGGTGTCGTCCAGTTATTCGCTGTTGTTGCCTTGTCATTTGCTTGCGTGTTGCATCTTGCCATGGCATCATCCGCATCGCATCTGCATGTTTTCGAAAACTTGCATCCGTCTGGGTCTCCCAATTCTCTCCGTTGTCCGTTCTGAGCCTAGACACACTTGCACGCGCCCGTGGCATGTCCGAAATATTATTTTATAAGTGGCCGGAAAATGTTCTCAGAATAGGATGAGAGTTGACGTGTGGTCTTATTATAGTGTAGATAGACCGACTGTCAAGTTTCATCGCATTCGGAGATCGTTTGATAGCCCAACCGTTAAACTATAGCGGCAGTATAGCCGGTCAAACATCGGACATTTCCGGTCTCCGGAAACAGTTGCCAGGTTGCTTTCCCCCCCTCACTTCTCAGCCCACCTACTCCATCCTCTTTCCCCTCTTCGCTTCCGGAGTTGTCCGATGAGATCACACGGTCTGAAACCCTCTCTGCTTAGTGCATCAAACCCCCTCGCGCACGCGTCCAAAAAGCTGTCCCGGACCCGACCCGGACAGTCGTCACCGTTGGATCCGGATCATCCCCAAACATCTACAAAACGTCTCCATTTTGTTTGTTGGGCTTTGTCGGTGTCAAAACTGGCGGATCTCGGGTAGGGGGTCCCGAACTGTGCATCTAGGCCGGATGGTAATAGGAGACTGGGGACACTTTGTTTTACCCAGGTTCGGGCCCTCTTGATGGAGGTAAAACCCTACTCCTGCTTGATTAATATTGATGATATGGGTAGTACAAGAGTAGATCTACCGCGAGATCAAGGAGGCTAAAACCTAGAAGCTAGCCTATGGTATGATTGTCTATGGAGTTGATTCTATCCTACGGACTACAACCCTCCGGTTTATATAGACGCCGGATAGGGTTAGGGTTACATAGAGTCGGTTACAATGGTAGGAGATCTTGAATATCCGCATCGCCAAGCTTGCCTTTCACGCCAAGGAAAGTCCCCTCCGGACACGGGACGAAGTCTTCAATCTTGTATCTTCATAATCCAGGAGTCCGGCTGAAGGTATAG
Source organism: Triticum aestivum (assembly GCF_018294505.1). Taxonomy (NCBI): domain Eukaryota; kingdom Viridiplantae; phylum Streptophyta; class Magnoliopsida; order Poales; family Poaceae; genus Triticum; species Triticum aestivum. The sequence continues at coordinate 429,182,563 of NC_057806.1, forward strand.
TACGGCTACCCGAACACCCCCTAATCCAGGACTCCCTCAGTAGCCCCTGAACCAGGCTTCAATGACGACGAGTCCGGTGCGCAAATTGTCTTCGGCATTGCAAGGCGGGTTCCTCCTCCCATTCCTTCACAGAAGATTGTAATCACCAAGAGTAGTGTTCGGCTCTGTAAAATGAGTTTCCACATATTGCCATAAAGAGAATAATGTTAGCACAAATCAAATCTGCTGACGTATCCTGCAGTGCGCCATCACACTATAGCCAAGTCCTTTACTCGAATCGTTTTTATTTTTCCACCTCAGCATGTTTTGCGAGACGGTTTCCTTGGCACGTCTTGTCAAAGCAGAGATCGTGTGCCCTTTTTACGGGATTCTCATCAATACGGACGTGGGTAACCCAATCGCGCCATTTATCACGGCGCTCGGGAGGCAAGCGAGTTTTATTAGGCAGGTGGGGACGCATAACCGCATCCGCCTATATAAGGGGACAAGAATCCACCCTTTTCACCTACGCCTTCTTCCTCCCTTGCCTATCCATCTCTCGCGCACCCGAGCTCCAGCACCCAAGCCCGCACTTCCTACCTCAACCTTCTCCAGCAATGTCCGGAGCGGGAGACAAATGGATGGTCTCCTCCGTTACAGAGGGAAAAATCAAGAAGCTAAGGAAGGCCGGGTATCTGTCCAAGGACATCGCACACCGGCTTCCCGAGGAGGGGCGGCTCATCCCCACCCCAAGGCCCCATGAGAGGGTGGTTTTTCTCCTCCACTTCCTCCGCGGACTGGGTTTTCCACTCCACCCATTCGTCCGGGGGCTCATGTTCTACTACGGCATAGATTTCCACGATCTGGCTCCAAACTTCATCCTCAATATCTCGACGTTTATCGTCGTTTGCGAGGCTTTATTCCGCGTTCCCCCCCATTTCGGCCCCTGGCTCAAGACTTTCAACGTCAAGCCCAAGGTGGTGCGCGGCAGCCAGGCGGAGTGCGGAGGCGCTATGGCGGGCAAGATGGCCAACGCCCTATGGTTCGAGGGCTCTTTCGTGGAGACCCTAAAGGGATGGCAATCCGGGTGGTTCTACATCACCGAGCCACGCGATCTGGAATGGACCGCGGCCCCCGAGTTCCGATCCGGACCCCCCACACGGCTTGTGTCCTGGAAAGAGACGGGCCTGTCGTGGGGTGATGAAAAAGAGGTGACCGGATTGCAAACATGCATCCGGTCCCTGGTGAACAAGCCAGTCCGACTAGTTAATATAATCCAGGTTATGCTCATCCGCCGGATCCTCCCATGCCAACAACGGGATTTCAATCTGTGGGAGTTCGACCCGGCGCAGCACCAAACCCTCAACAGGCTATTCAACACGTCGTATGAAGACGCCTGGAAGGTGCTATTCAAGGGCGCCGAGGCTCCCGCATCCGCTTCCGAGGACCGCGGATACAGCTCGCAGCGTCACACTAGCAAGGTACGCCATCTACACCCTTCACAGGATGTTTAAGCCTTTTTTCATAGTTTGACACTATGTGGGATCTGAACTCCCTTACCTTTGACAGGCTTGGCGGGCGGTAGCCGAGCCGATTAACTGTCCGGCTCCGCTGCCCGAAGATCCAGCCCCAGCTTTATTGGTGAAGCTGCTGGCCCCGGCGCCTTATGTGGTGCCGGAGAAGAAGGCCAAGAAGAAGAAGACCACGGGGACTCGAAAGAGTGCCCGCAACGTGGTGGCGTCGGACTCGTCACCTGACGAGTCCGAGGTGCCCTCCTCCCGCGAGAATGAGGAGGAGGAAGAAGAAAACTCTCCCCCTCCAGTGGAGGGAGGAGAGAAGAGGAAGGCCGCCCCAACAGGGGAGACCGAGGGGTCCAGGAAAAGGAAGACCCCTCCGCCAGACTACACCCCTGACGCCGAAGAGGGCGAAGAGGAGTGGCCGTACAGGACCAAGCGTCTGGCGAAATCGTAAGTTCGGGTATCAGAGTAACTCATGATGTTCCTTTATTGCGCAACTTTCCCTAATGTCGAATGTAATCATGCAGCCCGCCCCGAGCCGCACTCAACGATTCGTCGAGCGGCTCCCTGGATTCACTGGACGTGAACTCTGTTCCGCCCGCTGTCTCCCCCCGCACTGCTGATGACGCTGAAGTGGCGTCGCAACAAGCTCCGGGGCAGGAGGAGGTGGTCCCGGAGGGGCCACAAGGCGACCTCCCGGACCCCAGGAGTGAAGGGGACAAGACCCCTCAGGGCTCCAAGTCCGGCTTTAAGCCGGACACCGTGCCGGAATCTTCATCAATTCCGGACCACGGCAGGCGAACTCCTTCCAAAAGGAGCAAGCCTTCTGAGCCGGCAGCCTCTGTCCAACCAGAGGCGCCGGACAATCTGCTGGAGGTGCTTGAAGGCGCCTCCATCGACGAGGAGCACCGTACTATTATGAGTACGGTGATCCGGAAGGTTTAGACCGCCAAGAGCGGGCTGAATGAAGCTTGCGCTGGCCTCCTAACAGGCTTCAAGGTAAGTAAAAATATGTAAAAATATTACCGCATAGACAGTAGCCCCTGATGCTCTGTTTGGTGTCCGGAAAGGAAGCCGAATAGAGGATCTATCAAATTTCGCAGGAGTCTAACAATAAAGAGTCAATATGCGTATGCAGGCTTCGCTGCTAGCCACCGCCGCACTGACTGCGGAGGTGGATACCCTAAAACAGGGACTCGAGCGGTCCGAGCAAGAGCTCGGCCTTCCCAAGCAGGAGGTCAAGGAGAAAGAAGGTAGGAAATACCTTATAAAAAGATGCCTATAGAGAGGCGTGATTGCAAAAAATAACAGGATTGAACTGCTTATTGTAGGGGCCATGACTGAGGTGGCGACCCTCAAGCAGGCGCTGTCCGAGGCCGAAAAGAAAACGGCCACGGAGCGCACCGAGCGAGAGAAACTTGGGTCTCAGGTCGGCGAGATGCAGCAAGAGCTTCAGGCTCTCATGAAAAAACATGAGAGTTTGGAGCTTGAGTCGAAGACCCAAGCGTCCGAGCTCGTGGCGGCCCTTGAGACTACCAAGTCTGCCAAGGCCGAAGCCCAAAAGGCCCTCTGAGAATTGGAGGATTTGAAAAAGATAGCAGTGGGTAAGGCATTCTTTATGCAAAGCAGAAATATAAAAGTAAACTACTTGTTACTTACCCGAATCCGGAGTTCTCCAGGGGCATTGGCAGATCTTCCCCGCAGCGTATCTGATGCCGCCACATTCTACCGAGCTGAAGAGGGCAGCTCGATGGAGAAGGTGTTCTGGTCTCAGTATGCTGAGGCCAGACACCTTGTGCCCTTGAGCGACCAGCTGAAACAGCTGGTCGAACTCCACAAGGCGGCCGAACAACCCATGAAGGGCTTCATAGTTCAGCTATGGCCCGGAGAGGCCCTGCCTGGGAGCTACTTCGGGCTGGTGCGGCGGCTGGTGGAAGCCTGTCCAAGGCTCGAGGTCATCAAGCGCTCTGTCTACATCGAAGGTGCCCGTAGGGCCCTTGCCCATGTAAAGGTGCACTGGGGTAAGCTGGACGGCGAGAAGCTTGTGACGGACGGGCCGCCGCCGGGGAAGGAGCATCACAAGCCGGAGAACTACTATAAGGATGTTCTTGCTGGTGCCCGCCTTGTGGCAGATGAGTGCACCAAGGATGTAATTTTTGAATGAATTCGCTCGTGTTTATCCTGTGCGCTGAAAACTTGTTCATATGCGCTAAGCAATGCTTATTGAATTTAAAATATTATTTTCTGTGCGGCTGTTTATTAAAAATTGAGAGATGGCCAGTCGTCGGCTTCTGCCCCCATGCCACGAGTGCTGGGGTGTTCGGTGATGAATCTGGGTGCTCTTTTTCCCATGGTTGGGTCCTTCGAGGGAGGCGTGCAGCACGACGAACTAGGCAATCGGACTATAATGCTTGAACACTCTCACTTAGCCATAGAACGTTATAATTTTAAATTTCGGCGAAGCCCCTAGTTCGGAAGACCGAATTCGGGGCGCTATCCATGCCTAGGCTGGGGTCATCCAGCTCCTCGCTTGAAGCGGCATAAGCCTTTAGGGACTCAAAAAACCTCTCGAACAGCGACCGATCTCTCGCCTCATCATGACAGTCAGTTTTAGCTTTCTCCACTGAGGTGCTTAACCAAGCTCAACCGGGGCACAATCGCAGTGGTTCTTCACCTTAGCCGATATAGCGAAACGTAAGGCACCAAAACATAGGAGCCGGGAAAACCCAACTATTGACCCAAATCATGATTCGGAGCCGATGCATATAGTGCTATAAGTTCGGGGTGCCGCACTTGTTAAAGTGTACGGACTTCTCACACCATATTAAAGGGTACTGAAGCCCCTGGCGTACTTGCCGTACCACAATGTACGGGCGCGACATGTCATTAATGAGCATATATATGAAAAGAGTAATGCAAAAAATAGACAAAAAGCTAGGCATTGTTTATGGAGAGGCTATTTATCAAAGCCGAACGATACAGATTGTGCGGTAAGCAAAAGATATTGGACTATTCAGTATGTCCTGACCAGGGGCCGGCCGCGGAATTATATATAAAGTAGGTATATCGCTCGTAACAAAGACCACCTGGGAGTTCCATGATGCGGCATGGCTTGTCTGCCTTCCTGGGTCTTGCATCGTTTGTGTGGCAATCTAATTGCCGAACAGGTCATCCGAAGTATGGAGTCCTGAAAGTAAGAAAAAATTAAAAAAGGAATCCGGCAGCCCCTGGTATGTTTTACGCCATATGTTGGGCGTGCCGTTATTTTGCCCCTTCCCCTGTGCCCATGGTATTTCAAGGGCGTAGTTATGTACGCGAGGTACTGGTTTCGCTAGGTCGCGAAAGCTGGGGTTGGGGCCGCATTGCTACGCTTTCTTAGAGTGTGCCAGGCGGTCCTGCTGTAGGTTACTCTGTGTGCGCTTGGCAGTGTTTGGCTTTTTAATGGCCGGACTGGAGAATTGCCGAAGAAGGCTACTTTGTACCTCCGCTGCTAGAGCCACCGTATGCTCCTCTGTACGAAGAGAGCGTTCGGTGTTGCCGTTGACCGTGATTACTCCTCGAGGGCCTGGCATCTTGAGTTTGAGATATGCATAGTGCGGCACTGCATTGAATTTTGCGAATGCGGTTCGTCCGAGCAGGGCGTGATAGCCACTGCGAAACGAGACTATATCGAGATTAACTCTTCGCTTCGGAAATTGTCCGGGGATCCGAAGACCACGTCAAGTGTTACTGAGCCTGTACAATTGGCTTCTACACTAGGTATGACGCCTTTAAAGGTCGTTCTTGTGGGTTTGATCCTTGAGGGATCTATGCCCATTTTCTGCACTGTGTCCTGATAAAGCAGGTTCAGGCTACTGCCGCCGTCCATGAGGACTCTTGTGAGGTGAAATCCGTCGATGATTGGGTCAAGAACCAATGCGGCGAAGCCGCCATGATGGATGCTAGTGGGATGGTCCCTTCGATCAAAAGTGATCGGGCAGGAGGACCATGGGTTGAACTTTGGGGCGACTGGCTCCATCGCGTATACGTCCCATAGCGCATGCTTCCGCTCCCGCTTGGGAATGCGGGTTGCGTATATCATGTTCATCGTCCGCACTTGTGGGGGAAAGCCCTTCTGTCCATTGTTGTTCGGCGGCTTGGGCTCCTCGTCGTCGTTGTGCAGCCCCTTGTCTCTGTTTTCGGCTCTTAACTTGCCTGCCTGCTTGAACACCCAACAATCCCTGTTGGTGTGATTGGCTGGCTTTTCGGGGGTGCCATGTATCTGGCACAAGCGATCGAGTATTCGATCCAAACTGGACGGGCCCTGAGTATTCTTTTTGAATGGCTTTTTCCGCTGACCGGATTTATAGCCTCTGAATCCGGCATTGACTGCCGTGTCTTCATTGCTGTCGCTGTTAACACGGCGCTTTTGGTTGTTCTGACGTGTCCTGCCACTTTTTTCCTTGGTATCCGAATTACCAGGGTTCTTTGATAGGTTGTTACTGCGAGCTAGCCAGCTGTCTTCTCCCGCGCAAAAGCGGGTCATGAGTGTCGTGAGGGCTGCCATGGATTTCGGCTTTTCCTGTCCCAGGTGCCGGGCGAGCCACTCGTTGCGGATGTTATGTTTGAAGGCTGCTAGGGCCTCTGCATCCGGACAGTCGACTATCTGGTTTTTCTTAGTTAGGATCCGTGTCCAGAATTGTCTGGCTGATTCTTCTGGCTGCTGAATTATGTGGCTTAAGTCGTCGATGTCCGGCGGTCGCACATAAGTGCCCTGGAAGTTGTTGAGGAATGCGGCTTCCAGCTCCTCCCAAGAACCGATTGAGTCTGCTGGCAAGCTGTTAAGCCAATGCCGAGCCGGTCCTTTAAGTTTGAGCGGGAGGTACTTGATGGCGTGGAGATCATCGCCGCGTGCCATGTGGATGTGAAGGAGATAATCCTCAATCCATACCGCCGGGTCTGTGGTGCCATTGTATGATTCGATGTTTATGGGTTTAAAGCCCTCTGGGATTTTATGATCCATTACTTCATTCGTGAAGCATAGCGGGTGTGCGGCGCCTCTGTACTGGGCTATATCACGACGCAGCTTGGAAGAGCTATGTCTGTTGTGTTCGGCCCGGCCGGATTTGTTGTATCCGGCGTCTGGATCATTGTCACGTGCCGTATGGTGCCTGCACGATCCGTAGATCGATCTTGTCTGTCTTGCCTTGTCCTCCAGTATCTCTTGCAGGTCGGGCGCATTTTCCCGTGCCTTAGTTGTGCGGCGTCGGGGCATGGCTTGGGTGGGGGGCTGAGATGCCTCTCTGTCGCGGCCACGAGGTGGCCGGTCTACCATGTCGCGCGCTGGTGATGTAGGTTCTTCCTCTTCTGATCGGGGTTGTGACCTGCGCTTCGGGTAACTCTTGGAGGGGCGTTCGAGTTCATACTCTTCGGCCGCAAGGTCTTCAGTCCATCTGTAAGCTAGCAATTCTTGGGCAGCTCTAAGCTGTTGCTGCTTTTTCTTGAGGCTGCTTGCCGTGGCTAAAATCCTGCGTTTAAAACACTCTTGTTCGGCAGGGTCTGATGGTATGACGAATTTGTCGTCATCGAGGCTTGCCTCGTCTTCGGAGGGAGGAGTATAGTTATCATCCTCGACCTCTCGGTCTGCCGCTCTCTCATGAGGGCTGGCATTTCCATCTTCCTGTGCCGAATCTTGCTAGGGTGGGTGTTCTTCAGCGTTATCCGGGGTAGTATTATCTCCCGTGCCGGAATCTCCGTTTGTGCTTTGGCGGGATTTAGAGCGGCGCCACTGACATCGGCGCTTTAGCTGTTTCTTGGGGGCGTCATCCCCCATTGTTCCGTCGCCATCTCCGTCTTTTGGAGTATCCACCATGTATATGTCTTATGACGAGGTGGCGTTCCAGCGCCCTACAGGTGCTGGTTCCTGTTCGTCTCCTATATCGTCGTCCATGCCGCCGATGTCTTCGGAGCCGAAGTCTAGTATGTCGGTTAAATCGCCGACAGTGGCTACAAAGTGGGTGGTGGGTGGGTTTTGAGTTTCCTCACCGTCCGTGTCCCACCCTTGCTGACCGTAGTTCGGCTAGGGCTCTCCTGATAAAGAGAGAGACTTAAGGGAATTTAGGATGTCGCCAAAAGGCGAATGCTGAAAGATGTCCGCGGCGGTGAACTCCATTACCGGCGCCCAATTGGATTCGATTGGCAGGGGTGCGGGGGGCTCGGAGTTCGAAGAGGAATTCGGCTCCTCGAAGTCACGGGCCACGCGGAGTGCGGAGCTGGAGTTCGGCTCGATCGCCTCTGAGATCGCAGCCCCTGAGGCAGCGTCCAACCGCTGATCCTCTGTCAGCGCAGTAGGTTCCGAATCAATGGTCGAAACCGGTGCGTGTGCGGCCTCCAAAGCGCTGTTCGGCAACAGAGCTATATCATGCCCGTCGAGACAGCGCGGCACGCTTGGCTGTGGCTCGAATCCGTCGAAGATCAAGTCCCCGCGGATGTCAGCCGTGTAGTTTAGGCTTCCAAACCTGACCTGACGGCCAAGGGCATAGTTTTCGATCTGCTCAAGGTGGCCAAGCGAATTGGCCCGCAGTGCGAAGCCGCCGAAGATGAAGATCTGTCATGGGAGAAAAGTCTCACCCTGGACCGCATCGTTGTTGAAGATCGAAGGAGCCATCGGGCCTAAAGGCGACGACACAGAGGAACTCTCAATGAAAGCACCAATGTCGGTGTCAAAACCGGCGGATCTCGGGTAGGGGGTCCCGAACTGTGCGTCTAGGCCGGATGGTAACAGGAGACTGGGGACACTTTGTTTTACCCAGGTTCGGGCCCTCTCGATGGAGGTAAAACCCTACTCCTGCTTGATTAATATTGATGATATGGGTAGTACAAGAGTAGATCTACCACGAGATCAAGGAGGCTAAACCCTAGAAGCTAGCCTATGGTATGATTGTCTATGGAGTTGATTCTGTCCTACAGACTACAACCCTCCGGTTTATATAGACACTGGATAGGGTTAGGGTTACATAGAGTCGGTTACAATGGTAGGAGATCTTGAATATCCGCATCGCCCAGCTTGCCTTTCACGCCAAGGAAAGTCCCCTCCGGACACGGGACGAAGTCTTCAATCTTGTATCTTCATAATCCAGGAGTCCGGCTGAAGGTATAGTCCGGCTACCCGAACACCCCCTAATCCAGGACTCCCTCAGGCTTCCTAAACTAGTTTTTCTTGAACCGCCCGATTTTGATCGGAGGGTCCAAATCTACCCTAAACTCCCCTCTTTCCATATATATATATATATAGAACCCCTAGTCTAATTTGAGACAAAACCCTAAAACCTAGGGGATGTCCCATCCATTCCGTGTCCGCCACCGCCACCAACTCACAAGCTACCTCAGGATCCTCTCTTTCTCCCCTGCCCAATCCATCGATCCCCACCAACCAGAGCCTCCCATGGCTCCCTTCGAATCCATCCCCTCCTCGATCCACCTCGCGAGCAGCACTCATCCACCGCGCCTCTGGCTCCTCCTGAGCAAGGGCCTCGCACTCCTGGGGCCTGCACCCTCTCGCTCCAGAAGAAGAGGAGCTTACCGAGCTTCTCCTCAACCCCACCGGCCGACGTGGCCATGACCGAGGCCACCGGAGCAAGCCGTCGCCGGCTACCAGCGGAACCCCGCGTCCCCTCTCTACCCTCCTTCCATGTTCATCTCTTTTCTTCCTTCGGTCTTAGATCTCTCTCTTTTCTCTCTTTCCACAGGAACACCAGGAGGCCATGGGCGCCGCCCCTACCGAGCTCGACGACCACTACCTGAAGACATCCTCACCGTTCCCAGCGCTGCCTACTCCCGCCGGCGACCGCAGGTTCGCCTTAGGCTGTCGTGTCCCTACCATCTCCCTGTCTTCTCTCCCTTCTTCCCGTCCGTGTTTCCCCTCTGATTTATATCTCTATCTTTTTCTTCAGGCAATAGCTGCAGCCATGGCCTTGTAGCACGTTCCCCTACTCGGGGAACCGATCCGCACCTCCCCTAGCAGGATCTGGACCCAGGCGCCTTCCCGCGCCCATCCTGTTGTTCATCACGCTCGCCGGAGTCCTCGGCGCCACCGTGTCTGCTTCATGTCGAGCAGAGGAGGACGGCGCCTCTGTCTCGAGCCATTCGAGCCCATGCCGCGCCTGTTGACCGCTCACTGACCGCGCTTGGGCCTGTCTCGCGCGCCAGACCCAGCTCCTCTTGGCCAGATCCAGCGGGCCTTGGCCCATGTTGGGTTGCCCTGCGTCCCTTCTTTTCCCCCCTCCATTTGGGCTAGGCTAGCTGTTTTGGCCCGTTTCACGTTTTTTTTTCCACAGGACGAATTTCCTATTTATTCCAGAGTTGGCAGTTTTACAGAATAACCCCTAAGCTCCATGCTTATTGTAACTCTCAAACCGTGCATCACATCTAAATAACTTATATATGAAAAATGCTTAAAATTGCATCTAGTTTCATAATATGTCACTTTCACCCATGTTTAAAATGTTTAAAATGTTGTCTGTTTTAATTTGCTTAAATAACTTGCTAAAATGGTTTAATTTGTAACTATTTAACCGTAGCTCCGAATTAAATAAATTATATATGTAAATGGGGTAGAAAAATTCCTAGTTTAACATGGTGTACTTGTTTTGCATGTTTAACAACCCTAAAATTGTGTTTATGGCAGAACAGTACCAAATCTATAATATGCATATGGGGATTTACCAGAATTGTTGTTCGTTGCTTCCGGCCTCATTTAAACTTGACTAGATAGGTAGTTTTATTTTGCTTCACCCTCTTGCCATGTTTAACAACATTTAATATTGTTGAGTACCTAACCGAGAGTGAACTAAATAACTTGAATGTGGTGTTTCCTCAATATGCAACGGAGTTGCATGTTGAGCTCCACTTAATTTGTAGGATTGTTTGTGCATTTTGCCATGCCATGCCTCATTAAACCGGACATGCATCATACTTGATTGTGCATCATGCCTTGTTTATGTGATGGTTGTTTACCTTGTTATTTGCTTCTTTCCGGTGTTACCTCTTCGGGTTGGTTCCGATAACGTCGTGTTGTGAGGATTCGTTCGACTACGTCCGTTTGTCTTCTTCATGGACTCGTTCTTCTTCCTTTCGGGATTTCAGGCAAGATGACCATACCCTCGAAATCACTTCTATCTTTGCTTGCTAGTTGCTCGCTCTTTTGCTATGCCTATGCTGCGATACCTACCACTTGCTTATCATGCCTCCCATATTGTTAAGCCAAGCCTCTAACCCACCTTGTCCTAGCAAACCGTTGTTTGGCTATGTTACCGCTTTGCTCAGCCCCTCTTATAGCGTTGTTAGTTGTAGGTGAAGGTTGAAGTTTTTTCCTTGTTGGAACATGGAGATGTTGTTCCTTGTTGGAACATGTTTACTTGTTGGGATATCACAAATCTCTTATTTAATTAATGCATCTATATACTTGGTAAAGGGTGGAAGGCTCGGCCTTATGCCTGGTGTTTTGTTCCACTCTTGCCGCCCTAGTTTCCGTCATATCGGTGTTATGTTCCCGGATTTTGTGTTCCTTACGCGGTTGGGTTATAATGGGAGCCCCTTGACAATTCACTTTGAAGAAAACTCCTCCAACAAGGCCCAACCTTGGGTTTACCATTCGCCACCTAGCCTTTTCTTTTCCCTTGGGAGTCGCGCTCTCGAGGGTCATCATTATTTTAACCCCCCCGGGCCAGTGCTCCTCTGAGTGTTGGTCCACCTTGTCAGCCGCCGGTGGCCACCAGGGGCAACTCTGGGCTGGCCTACCGGAAGTTTGGACAATCCGGTGTGCCCTGAGAACGAGATATGTGCAGCTCCTATCAGGATTTGTCGGCACATTCGGGTGGCTTTGCTGGTCTTGTTTTACCATTGTCGAAATGTCTTGTAACCTGGATGCCGAGTCTGATCGGAATGTCTTGGGAGAAGGAATATCCTTCGTTGACCGTGAGAGCTTGTGATGGGCTAAGTTGGGACACCCCTGCAGGGTTTTGAAATTTCGAAAGCCGTGCCCGCGGTTATGGGCAGATGGGAATTTGTTAATGTCCAGTTGTTGAAAACCTGAAGTTTATCTTAATTAAAATACATCAACTGCGTGTGTAGCCGTGATGGCCTCTTTCCGGCGGAGTCCGGGAAGTGAACACGGTGTTGGAGTAATGCTTGACATAGGTTTTTCTAGGATCACTCCTTGATCATAGTTGTTCGACCGTGCTTTTGCTTTCTCTTCTCGCTCTCTTTTGCGAATATGTTAGCCACCATATATGCTAGTCGCTTGCTGCAGCTCCACCATCATATCTTTACCCTACCTATAAGCTTAAATAGTCTTGATCGCGAGGGTGAGATTGCTGAGTCCTCGTGACTCACAGATACTTCCAAAACCAGTTTGCATGTGCCGATGTTACCGAGAAGGTGACGCAACCAAGCTCAAGGAGGAGCTCGTTGAAGATCTTGTCCTTTATGTTGTTTCATTCTAGTTGATCAGTAGCGGAGCCCAGTCGGGACGATCGGGGATCTGTGTAGCATTTGGGGTAGTCTTCTTTCATTTTGGTTCCGTAGTCGGACCTTGATTGTATCTGTATGATGTAATGCTTTTATTCATGTAATTGTGTGAAGTGGCGATTGTAAGCCAGCTATGTATCTCTTTCCCTTTTGTATTACATGGGTTGTGTGAAGATTACCTCACTTGCGACATTGCTTTCAATGCGGTTATGCCTCTAAGTCATGCTTCGACACGTGGGAGATATAGCCGCATCGAGGGTGTTACATTGGGTTTGCCCGGCTCCCATGTTTTTGTACCTTACGTTCCGCTATATCGGCTAAGGTAGCACATGGAGAACTACTGCGATTGTGTCCCGGTTCTTCCGGACGAGCAACTCAGTAGAGAAAGCCGAAAACTGACTATCATGATGCAGCGAGAGCTGGTCGCTGTTCGAGAGGTCTCAAATCCTTAAAGATTTTTTCCGCTTCGGGCGAGGAATCGGCCTTGTCCGATTTGGGCGTATATAGCGCCCCAAGTTCGGCCTTCCGAATACTAGGGGCTTCACCAAAATTTAAAATTGTAGACTTCTATGGCTAAGTGAGAGTGATAAAGCTGTATAGCCCGATTGCCTTGTTCGCTGCGCTAAACACCTCCTTAAAGGACCAATTTTTTGGATAAAGAGTGTTTCAGATTTATCTCGAACACCTTAGTACTAGTTACATGGGGGCAGAAGCCGACGATTGGCCAACTCTCAGATTTTATAAACGGCCGCACAAAAGGTAATATTTTAAATCGACAAGCGTTGTATAGCACACATGAACTTGTTTTCATATTACAGGATCACATGAGTACATTCATTCAAATATTACATCCTTAGCACATTCCTCCGCCACAAGGCAGGCACCCTTCAGGACATTGTCATAATAATTTTCGGGGTGGCGATGCTCCTTGCCCTCCGGTGGCCCCTCCTTCACCAGCTTTTCGGCGTCCATCTTCGCCCAATGCACTTTCACACAGGCAAAAGCCCTGCGCACCTTCAATGCAGATGGACCGCTTTATGACTTCAAACCGTGGGCAGGCATTCACAAGCCGCTTTACCAGGCCGAAGTAGCTGCCAGGGAGGGGCTCGCCAGGCCACATCCGGACTATGAGACCCTTCATGGCTAGTTCGGCCTCCTTGTGAAGCTCGACTAGTTGGTTCAGCTGGTCGCTCAAGGGCATCGGATGTTCGGTCCCAGTATATTGAGACCAGAACAACATTTCTGTCGAGCTCCCTTCCTCGGCCCGGTAGAACTCCACGGCATCCGATACGCTGCTTGGTAGATCTACGAACGCTCCTAGAGAGCTCCGAATTCAGGTAAGTAAAAGAAAAGTCTCCTTCACATGCTTGCTTTGCATAATGAATGCCTTACCCGCCGCTATCTTCTTGACCGCCTGAATCTCCTGGAGGGCCTTTTGGGCTTTGGCCTTGGCTTTTTGTGCGTTCTCGAGGGCCTTGGTAAGCTCGGACCCCTGCGTCTTAGAGTCACGCTCCAAGGACTCGTATTTCTTGACAAAATCCTGAAGCTCTTGCTGAACCTCGCCGACTTGGGCCTCTTGCTTCTCGCGCTCGATGCGCTCCTCGGCCGCTCTGCCTTCGGCCTAGACAAGCCTTCTTCAGGGCCACCACTTCGGTCGTGGCCGCTAGCAAAATTCATGATGACCCTATGATCTAATAACCACTTTTTTCTTTATCAATATACAGACAGGGTATCACTTACCTTTGTTCTCTTCGAGCTGCCTCTTGGTAAGGCCGAGCTCTTCCTCGGACCGCTCAAGGTCCCGCCTCAGTTCGGAGACCTTCATAGTAGAGCGGCAGCGGCCAGCAGTGAAGCCTGCTTATTCACATAGACATATTCTGATTAGACTCCTGTTATTGTTATTTTATCCTCTGTTCGTCCTTTCTTTGCGAACACCAAACAGAGCATCAGGGGCTACTGTCTATGCTGTGATATATTCTCACAATTTGATTACTTACCTCAAAGCCTGTCAGGAGGCTGGCACAGGCTTCGGTCAATCCGCTTTTGGCGGACCGAACCTTCCCGACCACCGCACTCATGATGGTGTGATGCTCTTCGTCAATGGAAGCACCGCGAAGCGCTTCCAGCAAGTTGTCCGATGCCTCTGGAGGACAAAGGCCATCGACACAGATGGCTCACCCCCCTTAGCGAGGGGGCGCCTGACAGAATCCAGAACCACTAGAAGTTCTAGCGTAGTATCCGGCTGGGGGCCGAACTTGCTGAGGCCCCCGTCATTAGAACCCATGGGAGTCTTACCCCCCATGCGCCCAGCATCTGGGATGTCGCCTTGGGGCGCCTCCAGAATTATCTCCCCTTGGTCCGGTGCCCTTTGAGACAACACCTCGATGTCGTCCGTTGGCCGGGGGGAGGTGGCTGTCGGGAGTGAATCGCCGTTCATCGCCGACTGGCCCAAAGACTCATCCGAAGAGGATACGTCGATATGGGCTTTGGATGGACTGCATGATCATGTTTGACATGATAATAAGCAATAAAACAAAACATACCAGAACTATTATAGTATTCGGATACTTATGACTTCGCCAGGGGCTTGTCCTTGGGCAACCACTCCTCGTCGCTGTAAACGGCTGTTGTGGAGTGGTCCGGAAGGAGGGTCCTTCCGTTCTTGGACCCTTCGGCCTCCCCAGATGGGGCGGCCTTCCTTTTCTTGTCCCCCCCCCCCGGTTGGGGGGGGGGACTTTCCTCTTCCTCCTCCTCGTTTTCCTGGGATGAGTGCGCCTTAGTGTTTTCGGACAATGAGTCCGATACAACCTTGCGCCAGAGACTTTTCCTGGTCCCTGCGGCCTTCTTCTTGGCCTTCTTCTCTGGCGCCTCATAGGGCGCCGGAACCAGCATCTCTGTTAAGAGAGCCATTGCTGGATCTTCGGGCAGTGGGGCCGGATAATCGATCCGCTCCACTGTCGCTACCCAGTCCTGTTAAAATGGCATGGAGGCTCAGATCCCTCACATGATTATACTAGGGAAAGGAACATCTTATGAGATATAAAGAGCTTACCAGATTGGCAGGGCACTTTGCGCTGAGTCCGTGATCCTCGGTAAGGGGAGGAGGTACCTCGGCGGCCTTGAACAACACCTTCCAGACGTCTTTGTGCGTCGTGTCGAAAAGTTCTCGCAGCGTCTGGTGCTTGGCCGGGTCGAACTCCCACATATTGAATGCCTGTCTTTGACACGGAAAGATCCGATGGAAGAGCATGACCTGGACGACGTTGACAAGCTTGATTTTCTTGCTTGTCATATTTTTAATGCAGCTCTGGAGTCCGGTCAGCTCCATAGATGCACCCCAGGATAGGCCCTTCTCTTTCCAGGAGGTGAGCCGCGTGGGGTTGCCGGATCAAAATTCGAGGGCTACCACCTAGTTGGTGTCGCGCGACTCGGTGATGTAGAACCACCCCGATTGCCACCCCTTCACGGTCTCCACATAGGAGCCTTCGAGCCAGGTGACGTTGGGCATTTTGCCCACCATGGCGCCTCCGCACTCCACTTGCTGGCCTACCACCACCTTCGGTTTCACGTTGAAGGTCTTCAGCCACAGGCCGAAGTGGGGTTTGATGCGGAGGAAGGCCTCGCACACGACGATAAACGCTGAGATGTTGAGGATGAAATTAGGGGCCAGATCATGGAAGTCCAGCCCGCAGTAGAACATGAGCCCACGGACAAATGGGTGTAGGGGAAATCCCAGTCCGCGGATGAAGTGGGTGAGGAATACAACCCTCTCATGGGTTTCTGGAGTAAGGACGATCTGCCCCACGTCTGGGAGCCGGTGTGCGATGTCTGCAGCCAGGTATCCGGCTTCCCGGAGCTTCGTAATGTTATCCTCCGTAACGGAGGAGACCATCCACTTGCCTCCCGCTCTGGACATGTTCGGAATGGCTTTGCGGAGAAGATGAGAACTTGGGCGCTGGAGCTCGAGTGCGCGAGAATGGATGGGCAGGGGAAGAAGAAGGTGTGGGTGAAAAAGAGGAATCCTTGTCCCTTTATAAAGGCGGTAGAAACTATGCGCCTCCCTACTTACCCCATAAAATCGCTTATTCCCCAAGCGCCGCGATTGATGGCATGGTTGGGTTACCCATATCCGTGTTGATGAGAATCCTGTGATAAGGGGAACACGATCTCTGCTTCGACAAGACGTGCCAATAAAACCGCCTCGCAACACGTGTAGTGGCAGGCAGGGAAAACTGGTTCCTAATGACCGGGCCACAGCAGGACGTCACGTTATGAAAAGTTGTCAGTAGATTAGATTTGTGGAATAATATACTCTCTACGGTGGTATGTGGAATTTGTTTTGCAGAGCCGGACACGATCCTTGTGTTCAAAATCTTCTATGGAGTATTCGGAGAAGGACCCTCCCTGCAATGCTGAAGAAAATTTGCGCGCTGGACTCATCGTCATTGAAGCCTGGTTCAGGGGCTACTAAGGGAGTCCTGGATTAGGGGGTGCTCGGACAGCCGGACTATATACTTTGGCCGGACTGTTGGACTATGAAGATACAATATTGAAGACTTCGTCCCGTGTCTGGGTGGGACTCTCCTTTGCGTGGAAGGCAAGCTTGGCAATTCGGATATGTAGATCTCCTCCCTTGTAACCGACTCTGTGTAACCCTAGACCCCTTCGGTGTCTATATAAACAGGAGGGTTTAGTCCATAGGACAACAACAATCATAATCATAGGCTAGCTTCTAGGGTTTAGCCTCTACGATCTCGTGGTAGATCAACTCGTGTAATACTCATATCATCAAGATCAATCAAGAAGGAAGTAGGGTATTACCTCCATCGAGAGGGCCCGAACCTGGGTAAACATTGTGTCCCCCGCCTCATGTTACCATCAGCCTTAGACGCACAGTTCGGGACGCCCTACCCGAGATCCGCCGATTTTGACACCGACACCCCCTTCCAAAATGGGCTACCATAGTATTCCCCTACCCCTAGACCCCCGTTCCCCTTGGATCTGCCGCCTCCAGCCACAGCCAACCCCCTCCTCAAATTCCGGCGAGATCCAGCCCTCCATCACCACTTGGCGCCCCCGATTGGCTCCTCCACCACCCAACTTCGCCCGCGGCCAATCCCCATGTGCCACACGGCCTCCCCGCATCCCCCAGCCGCCTCCCACTGCACCGGGCCTACAAAGCCTGCAACCGACCCGCCGTGGGCCGAACCATGCCACCGCTCGTGCCCGACCAGCGCGCGCGCCGCCGCCTCTAATTCGGATCGAGAGAGCTCTGATCTCCCCTCCCTCGCGTCCCCGCCGCCTGGCCTCCTGCCGGCGACCACCGCTGCCACGGCGAGCCCCGACCTCACCGCCCTTCTTCTCCCATGCCTCACTAGCTCTCTCTCTCTCTCTCTCTCGCAGCAAGCCGCCGTCGCCATGAACGCCGCCGTCGTGCTCGCAGTTGCCATGGTTGCCGTGTCCCCAACGCCTCCTCCGGCCGGATCCGGGATCCCCATCGCCGGATATACCCATCCCCACCGTCTAAGGGCCAGCCCCGCCACCGGAGCGCCGTCCCCTCGTCAGTCGCCGGTGCGTTGACCTCCTGCCTCATCCTCGTGCAAGCAGAGGACGAGGGCTTCCTCCTCGCCCACGTGGGCCGCGCCTTCGCCTTGTCTTCGTGGGTCGGCCCGCTGCAGCCTCCCCGCGGCCAAGATCTGCAAGACCAACTGCGGGCCTACCTCCTTCTCCACTGAGCCGGGTCGAGGCCGATGGGTGAGCAGCCCCCAAGCGCCCTCCTATTTTTTTCTGCTGTTGGGCCAACAGTTTCGGCCCGCATCGTTTTTTTCCGTTCTGGACGTTTTACCTATTAATCCAGAGAAACCTGTTTTTTACAGAAAAACCCTTGCACTTCATGCATGTAATAGCTCACAAACCGTGCATCGGTTTAAAATGTTTTATATATGGAAAATGCTTAGAATTTCGTCTAGTTTCATAATATGCAACTTTCATCCATGCTTAAAATGTTTAAAATGTTGTTTGTGTTTATTTTGCATAATGCCATGTTAAAATGTTTTATTTCATAACTAATTAATCGTAGCTTGGATTTAAATAAACTTTTTTATTCAAATGGGGTCGAAAAATGCATAGTTTAACATGCTGGCATTACTTTGCATGTTTAACAACTCCAAAATATGGTTTAGGGCAGAACATTACCAAATCCATAAATTGCATATGAGGATTTTCTGGAATTATTGTTTGTTGTTCCGGCCTCATTTAAACTTGCCTAGATAGTTAGTTTACTTATGCTTCACCCCTTGCCATGTTTAATAACATTTAATATTGTTGGGTACATAAACGAGAGAGAACTAAACAATTGATGTGGTGTTTTGTCAATATGCAACTCGTTGCATATTGAGCTCCACTTAATTTGTAGTATTGTTTGTGCACTTTGCCATGCCATGCATATTTAAACCAATCATGCATCATACTTGTTTGTGCATCATTCCATGCTTATGCTTGTTGGTTTACCTTGTTGCTTGCTTCTTTCCGGTTTGCTTCTCTCGTTAGCTTCAGTTTTGTTCCGGAGTTGTGAGGATTCGTTCGGCTACGTCTGTTTGTCTTCTTCATGGAGTCGTTCTTCTTCCTTGCGGGATTTCAGGCAAGATGACCATTACCCTCGATATCACTTCTATCTTAGCTTGCTAGTTGTTCGTTCTATCGCTATGTCGCGCTACCTACCACTTGGTTATCATGCCTCCCATATTTTCATGTCAAGCCTCTAACCCACCTTCCTAGCAAACCGTTGTTTTGCTATGTTACCTCTTTTGCTCAGCCCCTCTTATAGTGTAACACCCATGATGCAGCTATATCTCCCATGTGTCGGAGCATGACTTAGAGGCATAACCACATTGTAGGCATGTCGCAAGAGGGGTAATCTTTACACATCCCATGTACTAAATAAGAGAGGGATAAAGAGTTGGCTTACAATCGCCACTTCACACAATACATAATTATAGCATTACATCATCCAGAATACAATCAAGGTCCGACTATGGAACCAAATAAAGAAAGACAACCCCTAATGCAATAGATCCCCGATCGCCCCGACTGGGCTCCACTACTGATCAACGGAAAAACGAAACAACACAACGAACACGAACTTCATCGGGCTCCCACTTGAGCTCGGTTGCGTCACCTCCACGGTTATCATCGGCACCTGCAACTATTGGAAGTAATCTATGAGCCACAGGGACTCAACAATCTCACACCCTCGCGATCAAGACTATTTAAGCTTATGGGTAGGAAAAGGTAGTGAGGTGGAGCTGCAGCAAGCACTAGCATATATGGTGCCTAACTTACGCAAATGAGAGCGAGAAGAGAAGCAAAGCACGGTCGTGAACTAGAAGTGATCAAGAAGTGATCCTGAAACTACTTACGTTCAAGCATAACACCAGAACTGTGTTCACTTCCCAAACTCCGCCGGAAAGAGACCATCATGGCTACACACGCGGTTGATGCATTTTAAATAAGTTAAGTTTCAAGTTTTCTACAATCGGACATTAACAAATTCCCATCTGCCCATAACCGCGGGCACGACTTTCGAAAGTTCAAAACCCTGCAGTGGTGTCCCAACTTAGCCCATCACAAGCTCTCACGGTCAAGGAAGGATATTCCTTCTCCCAGGAAGACCCGGTCAGGCTTAGAATCCCGGTTATAAGACATTTCGACAATGGTAAAACAAGACCAGCAAAGCCGCCCGAATGTGCCGACAAATCCCAATAGGAGCTGCACATATCTCGTTCTCAGGGCACACCGGATTGTCCAAGATTCCGGTAGGCCAGCCCAGAGTTGCCCCTGGTGTCCACCGGCTGCTGACAGGTTGGGCCAACACTCAGAGGAGCACTGGCCCGGGGGTTTAAAATAAAGATGACCCTTGAGTCTGCAGAACCCAAGGGAAAAAGGCTTAGGTGGAAAATGGTAAAAGCAAGGTTGGGCCTTGGTGGAGGAGTTTTATTCAAAGCAAACTGTCAAGGGGGTCCCATTCCCCCAACCATGTAAGGAACGCAAAATCAAGGAACATAACACCGGTATGACGGAATCTAGGGCGGCAAGAGTGGAACAAAACACCAGGCATAAGGCCGAGCCTTCCACCCTTTACCAAGTATATAGGTGCATTAATTAAAATAAGAGATATTGTGATATCCCAACATAACCATGTTCCAACATGGAACAAACTTCATCTTCACCTGCAACTAGCAACGCTATAAGAGGGGCTGAGCAAAGCGGTAACATAGCCAAACAATGGTTTGCTAGGACAAGGTGGGTTAGAGGTTTGACATGGCAATATGGGAGGCATGATATAGCAAGTGGTAGGTATCGCAGCATAGCAAAAGAGCAAGCAACTAGCAAGCAAAGATAGAAGTGATTTCGAGGGTATGGTCATCTTGCCTGAAATCCCGCAAGGAAGAAGAACGAGTCCATGAAGAAGACAAACGGACGTAGTCAAACGGATCCTCACAAACGCGACGTTATCGGAACTAACCCAAAGAGGCAACACCAGAAAGAAGCAAACAACATAGTAAACAACCACCACATAAGGATGACATGATGCACAACCAAGTATGATGCATGTCCGGATTAATGAGGCATGGCATGGCAAAGTGCACAAGCAATTCTACAAATTAAGTGGAGATCAATATGCAACGAATTGCATATTGACGAAACACCACAACAAGTTATTTAGTTTGATCTCGTTTGTGTACTCAACAATATTCAATGTTGTTTAGCATGGCAAGGGGTGAAGCAAAACAAAACTACCTATCTAGGCAAGTTTAAATGAGGTCGGAAACAATGAACAACAATTCTGGTAAATCCCCATATGCATATTTTAGATTTGGTGCTGTTCTGCCCTAAACCCAATTTTAGAGTTGTTAAACATACAAGATGAGTGCACCATGTTAAACTAGGCATATTTCTACCCCATTTACATATAAAGTTTATTAGAAACCGAGCTACAGTTATTTAGTTATGAAATAAACCATTTTAGCATGGCATAGGAGCAAATTTAACCAAACGACATTTTAAACATTTCAAACATAGATGAAAGTTGGATATTATGAATCTAGACAAAATTCTAAGCAAGTTTCATATATAAATCATTTTAAACCGATGCACGATTATTAAGTTATTATATGCATGAAGTTTAGGGACCTTTCTGTAAAAACTGCAGTCTTCGGATTAATTGCTAAAACGCAGACAAGGAAAAAAACACATTGGGCTGAAATTGCAGGGCGTAGGATAGTGTGCAACGCACAGGGAGGGGGAAAATGGTGGCTTCTCATGTTGGGCCAACGGGCCGAAGGGGAAGCAGAGCGGTGGGCCAGCGGATCTGGGAGGCTGCTAGCGATGCTAGGCCTAGAGCCCACTAGCGGTCGCTCGTTGATGAGGCGCAGGGACTTGGCGCGACGGGGAGATCGACGAGCGCGAATCCTGCAAGGACGCAGCTTGGGGCGAAGCAGAGGAAGCGGGTCCGGGAGGCGAGGTCCTTGCTCGGTTCCTTGAGGGCGTGGATGAGGACGGCTGCGGGAGGCAAGACGCTGCAAGGCACTCCGGCGAGGAGCGGGCAGACGGCGGCAGAAACGGGGCGGCGGCTTCGGTGGGGTTTGACGAGCCGGGGACAACCGTATCCGGCGAGGGGGTGTCGAAGGGGTCCGGATTTGGGGACGTGCTTGCTCCGGCGAGGGTGCTTCTTCTCCTGTGGTCACATCAGAGAGAGAGGGAGACGGGTGAGTCAGAGGGAGCTTGAGCGAAGAGAACGGGGAAGGGAGCAGGGGAGGAGCGGCGACGGGGTCGTCCTGCTGGAGGTTGGAGGCTGGCCGGGGTGGTTGGCCACGCGGGAAGACGAGGACGGCGGGGTTGGGACCTGCCTCGCAGGTATGCTCGGGAGGACAGAGCCTCGAGTGCTCGCAGAAGAACGAGCAGAGGAGGGCGGCTGTGATGTGGATCGAGAGGACTGGCTCGGTCGCTGGTGGCAGGGGAGATCGAGCAGAAGGGGATCTGGGAGGATCCCGAGGTGGGGGTTTGAGTGTGGCGGCGGCGAGGAGGAATGATGGGACAACTCTCCTTGATTTTAGGGTTGGACTAATACATATATAGCATGTAGATTTTTGGGTAGGGGCTACCTCGTCCCTCCGATCGTAATCGGGCGGTCGAGAAAAAATATGTTAGGAAGTCCAATTAACAAAACAGAGACGTTTTGTAGATGTTTGGGGATGATCCGGACCCAACGGTGACGACTGTGCGGGTCGGGTCCGGGACAACTTTCAGACGCGCGCGCGAGGAGTGCCGCGGTCTGACGAGAGAGGTTAGGTTGGTCCTGGTGGTGGGTAGAGGACTGTGCAGAAGGCCTTAGGATGAGAGAAGAGAGAGAGAGACCCGTCAGCGGTTTCGGAGACCGAAACGTCCGACGAAAGACCGGCTACTATTGCCGCTATAGATAATCGTTGGGGCATCAAACGGACTCCGAATGCGATGAGACATGGCAGGCGGCCTACCTACAACATAACAACACCGCATGCCAACTTTCAACCCATTCCGAGAACCTTTTCCGGCCACTTATAAAATAATATCTCGGATGTGCCGCGGGCGCGTGCAACTGTGTCTGGGCTCAGAACGGACAACGGACGGAACTGGGGGAACCCTGACGAATGCAAGTTTCGAAAACACGCAGATGCAATGCGGATGATGACATGGAAATATGCAACACGCAAGCGAATGACATGGCAACGACGGCGAATAACTGGAAGACACCTGGCGCATCGGTCTCGGGGCGTCACAACACTCCACAACTACGAGAGGATCTCGTCTCGAGATCTAGGATGGCACCGAAGAGAAAAGGAAGAGGAAGAGAAGAGGTAAAACTAAGTTGCTTCTTTGACAAATAAGTGAAACCAAAGAACCTTGAAAGTTTACACCATTTCGAGAACAGAATATAACGGAGATGAATGAAGTTTAGAATACTCCGTTAGAAAAGAGGAACAAGGAACATCACGAGAACCCTATAGGTTGAAAGACATGAGAAAATGGTTGCAATGAACAAGACGTACATGCAAGCACTCCGGTAGAACGAGATGTACAAGGAACGATAAGGATCAATTACGACAACAGTCCGGTTGAAAAGAGATGCGAGACTTGATACGATGAAAAGAACTTGAAGAGATGACACAAGACTCTGGTTAAATAGATAAGCACGAAAAGAACACGATCCTCACCATTCAAGATGATGATTGAAAAGAGCAACATCACAAAGCCTCCGGGAGAAAGAATAGAACATAGATAATAATTGAAATAAAGAATGGAGAAGAAAATGCCAACTTCTGCCACAATTGAGCTTGAAAAGGCATCCTTAGGAGAAGGGTCGAACGTTGTTGTTGGAAAACCAACAACGAAAAGAGTAAGCTTGTCGTGGGCTTATGGAAAACGTCTCAAAACTGAGGTGAAATTCTGCAACTGACGGAAACGATAGATTGGATTGATATCAACAAGGAGATGAGAAGCTTATCTCACCGGAAGGATAAATGAAGAACTTGGGTCATTTATAAGGACCATAATTAGCAACAATCCTTACTGAAAGCTTTAGGTGAAATATGACACAAGATAACTCCAATGAAGGGATTGATTGGTTGAAAAGGATCTCATGAACGAAAAAATGATGGGTTTACATATCTCATCCGTGACAACTTGCGAATCATGAAACACGAAGGAAAATTGTTAAGAATGATATAAGACCACCTCAAAAGATAATGGTAGAAAGAATTGCACTTTGGAATGTAAGATGAAGAAAATTTGAAATATAGCTCGGCGGATTTTAACTCCGAGAGAAATCTTGAGGACAAATGAAGAATGGAAGGAATCCTTGACGAACCAGCAAGTTGAGCCATCGTGAGAACTCTGGTAATAAAAGAATGCTCAAGCGAATGGAAAGATGAAAAGAATAATATTTAAGCCTTGCAATGATTGGATGGAGCTTTGCAGCGAGATAAAGTGGAAACTTAGAACTCCAGAAGAAAAGATAAAGCATCTCGAACCGAGAATGTGATATGATGAACCACTCCGGAAAGAAGAAATTAGATCACTTGTATGAAACAATAATAAGAATTACATTATGCGCATCCTTCACCAATTTAGATTGATGGCAAGCCACAGATTTGGCAAACTACTTATTCTCGTAGACAGGATTAAGATAGATATTGCGCAAACTTGGAAAGGTCTTCAACGAACCACCGGTAGGATTGAAACAACGAATGAATTGATATGATAAACGAAGGAAGAGAATCTTGAATGAACCACCATAAGAATTGAAAATGAACGAAGAAAGGAGATGAGTCACCGGTAAGAATTTGAAAATGAACAAAGATACTTGGGGAAATTTAGATACAAGAGAATGAAGAGATCAAGAGCTGATAAGAGAATACTTGAATGATGCACCGGTAAGATTTGGAGAATTATAGCTGAAAGCTGAGAATGAATAAGTCTTCTGAAATGATGGGCTTCGGAGAATCAAACTGCAAAGACTCCTGAATTGCTCCGGAAGGATGAAAAGAATTGTCATAATTGAAAACAATTATGAGAGGATGGCATCAAGCTAGAATCACGAGTCTCTGAGCGAACGGATAAGATATCGAGGAAAAACTCTTCTTCGGTCTTCAAATGTTGAGAACGACGATGAGAAGCACCACCATGAATTTTTTTGAGGTACTCCGGAATGAAAATTAGAAAGGTCGAACAAATGATGAAAAGAATTTGAAAGATCTTGGAGGAAGACATATGACTGATGATAATGCATTCTTACGTCAAACTTGGAAAATAATTTGAGAGTAACTCCGAGAAAATAAGACGAGTCAGGTAAGATCCTGGGAGAAGACCTATGCGTTAGGGCACACTCGAAAGACACACCATTGAAGAGGTTGCTTGAAAAGAGAGATTGCACCGGTTGAATTAAATGGCTTGAATGAGATAACCACCTCAGAATAGGTTGATCGAATGCACAGTGGAAACATGAATCTTCGAGATATCTTCAGCACTCCGAAACAATTGAATAACGAGAAGTGAAAGATTAATAGGTGCAACGGCATGGGAAAGCATTTGAAACAAAGAAAGGAATATGATCAACACCAAAAAAAACTTGAATTGAATCCACTGGAGAAGAAAATAATGGAGATTGATGCACGAGTAGAGCATCTTCATGAGAACCGCCGGGTAAAACATTGAAAGACAAGAATGAAGAGTCTTCACATCCATAAGATGGATACTTGATTAAGAAATCTTAGTCCTCGAAGCAAACACCGTTGAGAAAACTTAGAGTTGATCTTGCGGATGTTGAAATGATCGGATTCACTTGAAGAGGAACACGCCAATTGAAAAACGAATTGGCATGAAAATCTCGATGATCGAAAAGGATTAGCATTCTCATAGAAATATGAGAACACCACTTCAGAAATGTATGGAATCAACATTTGACTTCGAAGCAACTCGAATACCACAAACCAAAATAAAACAAAGGATTGGCTTACCGAATAAGCCGGAAACAAACATATGATAGATCCCATATCGTATCATGTGTCTGTTGGAAAGATATTCTAGGAGATACTTGAATTCCCACTTATAAACTCCCGAAACTTTCTGGTTATGCAATCAGGTGTTGGGGATACAGGGGAAGCATAATATCCTACCCAAAACTAGCAAATCCTACATCCAACTGTATCCATCCTTCAACACATAACCAAGAAATCTTCGGAAATCTTTTACCTCAACCTTCAAAAAGCATCCGTTATACAAGTTATGGCAATACTCCCGAACTCCCACCCCAGTACTGGGTGGCGTCGAGGTTATATCACCAACAACTGCATAAAAGAGATTTTCGATGTCGGCGAACTCAGGTATTCCAGAACTGCAACGATAAAATTGTGACGACAGCACCTCGGAGCTCAACTCCCCGGGACACTGCCACAACCCCTAAATGTCAGGAGGCACCAAGAACAATGCTCTCGTCACAAAACCATCGGAACGATTCAAAGATACCCGCGTGATCCTAAATTTTTTTAGTGAAATTTAAGAAGAGAAGAGTCAAAATTCTACGTCAGGAGGCCTCACCAGAGCGAAGAAGGGACTGAGGAGTAAAAAGAATCCTACTCTCCGATATATATAATCCTAAGAGACTCAAAACATTTTTCTAGACTCAACAACGCCATCGATTCGATCAAGCAGGGGGCTCCTAAGTCAGGGAAGGCTCTGATTACCAACTTGTAACACCCACGATGCGGCTATATCTCCCACGTGTCGGAGCATGACTTAGAGGCATAACCGCATTGAAGGCATGTCGCAGGAGGGGTAATCTTTACACATCCCATGTACTAAATTAGAGAGGGATAAAGAGTTGGCTTACAATCGCCACTTCACACAATACATAATTATAGCATTACATCATCCAGAATACAATCAAGGTCCGAGTATGGAACCAAATAAAGAAAGACAACCCCTAATGCAATAGATCCCCGATCACCTCGACTCGTCTCCACTACTGATCAACTGAAAAACGAAACAACACAATGAACACGAACTTCATCAGGCTCCCACTTGAGCTCGGTTGCGTCATTTGCACGGTTATCATCGGCACCTGCAACTCTTGGAAGTAATCTGTGAGCCACAGGGACTCAGCAATCTCACACCCTCGCGATCAAGACTATTTAAGCTTATGGGTAGGAAAAGGTAGTGAGGTGGAGCTGCAGCAAGCACTAGCATATATGGTGGCTAACTTACGCAAATGAGAGCGAGAAGAGAAGCAAAGCATGGTCGTGAACTAGAAGTGATCAAGAAGTGATCCTGAAACTACTTACGTTCAAGCATAACACCAAAACCGTGTTCACTTCCCGGACTCCGCCGGAAAGATTCCATCACGGCTACACACGTGATTGATGCATTTTAAATAAGTTAAGTTTCAAGTTTTCTACAACAGGACATCCAAAAATTCCCATCTGCCCATAACCGCGGGCACTGCTTTTGAAAGTTCAAACCTCTGCAGGGGTGTCCCAACTTAGCCCATCACAAGCTCTCACGGTCAACAAAGGATATTCCTTCTCCCAGGAAGACCCGATCAGGCTCGAAATCCCGGTTGAAAGACATTTCGACAATGGTAAAACAAGACCAGCAAAGCCGCCCGAATGTGCCGACAAATCCCGAGGGGAGCTACACATATCTCCTTCTCAGGGCACACCGGATTGTCCAAGATTCCGGTAGGCCAACCCGGAGTTGCCCCTGGTGGCCACCGGCTGCTGACAGGTTGGACCAACACTCAGAGGAGCACTGGCCCGGGGGTTTAAAATAAAGATGACCCTTGAGTCTGCAGAACCCAAGGGAAAAAGGCTTAGGTGGAAAATGGTAAAAGCAAGGTTGGGCCTTGTTGGAGGAGTTTTATTCAAAGCGAACTGTCAAGGGGGTCCCATTCCCCCAACCGTGTAAGGAACGCAAAATCAAGGAACATAACACCGGTATGACAAAATCTAGGGCGGCAAGAGTGGAACAAAACACCAGGCATAAGGCCGAGCCTTCCACCCTTTAACAAGTATATAGGTGAATTAATTAAAATAAGAGATATTGTGATATCCCAACATAACCATGTTCCAACATGGAACAAACTTCATCTTCACCTGCAACTAGCAACGCTATAAGAGGAGCTGAGCAAAGCGGTAACATAGCCAAACAACGGTTTGCTAGGACAAGGTGGGGTTAGAGGTTTGACATGGCAATATGGGAGGCATGATATAGCAAGTGGTAGGTATCGCAGCATAGCAAAAGAGCGAGCAACTAGCAAGCAAAGATAGAAGTGATTTCGAGGGTATGGTCATCTTGCCTGAAATCCCGCAAGGAAGAAGAACGAGTCCATGAAGAAGACAAACGGACGTAGTCGAACGGATCCTCACAAATGCGACGTTATCGGAACTAACCCAAAGAGGCAACACCAGAAAGAAGCAAACAACATAGTAAACAACCACCACATAAGCATGACATGATGCATAACCAAGTATGATGCATGTCCGGATTAATGAGCCATGGCATGGCAAAGTGCACAAGCAATTCTACAAATTAAGTGGAGATCAATATGCAGCGAGTTGCATATTGATGAAACACCACAACAAGTTATTTAGTTCGATCTCGTTTATGCACTCAACAATATTCAATGTTGTTTAGCATGGCAAGGGGTGAAGCAAAACAAAACTACCTATCTAGGAAAGTTTAAATGAGGTCAGAAACAACGAACAACAATTCCGGTAAATCCCCATATGCATATTTTAGATTTGGTGCTGTTCTGCCCTAAACCCAATTTTAGAGTTGTTAAACATGCAAGATGATGCACCATGTTAAACTGTAAAATCCCAAATTTTCAATTTGGAATGTTATACACTAGAACATCATTGCATATCATATTTTATTGCATTTGGTTGATCCTAGAAATTCTACGCGACTCAAGGACCCTCGAAGAGAGTTGAGGATTTCGTTATTTTCATATTTGAGTTTTCTCAAATTTTGAAAATAGGGTCATTTGATTTTATTTATTTTATCTTCAGTTATTTCTAATATCAAAATATGAGAGAGGGAATAAAATGACTTTCCCAAAATAAATAAATATTGAAGATTTAATAAAAAATCAAATAGGGTTTTATTCTGGAGTTTTCATGGTTTTATTTGAATTTAGGAAAAATTGCACGTTTTTAAAAATTGCATTTAGGACCAAAAAAATGTTCATCCAGTTCTTAATATTTTATTTAGACGGTGAAAATTTGTTTTGGCAATTTAAGATTTTTATTTATTTTTCTAGATTTTTTTAGTTTGAGCGAAATTGTTTTAAAAAAAACCCGCGCCCGACTGGGCCAAGGGCCCAACCGAGACAGGCCGGCCCAGCCACCGCCGCCTCCCGCTCGAGTAGCCGCCGGACTCGGGAGGAGTCCGAGCCGGAGCCGCCTCGCCGCCGCCCAACCCCCTCCCCAAGTCAGCCCCCTCCTTCTCTTAAATAGCCGCCCTGCCGCCGCCCTCTCCTCACCCCGCCGCCCCGCACCGCAGCCAACCCCCGCCGCTTGCACTGCTACCGCCACCCCGCCGCATGCCGCACGTTGCCTGCCGCCGCCGCCACCGCCGCTGCTACGCCACCGCCGCCGCCTGGAGCCCCGCCGGAGCCCGAGCCGAGGTAGCCGCCCCGCCGCCTGGTTTTCTGAGAGAAATTGGTTTGGTTTTTTTAGAAAACCCTAGTTTTCGTTTTTTAAATAGATCAGTTTTTTTCTGGTTTATTTATTTAGCGAGTGTTCGCTCCTTCATTCGTTTTAACGAACGCGTTTATTGTTTAGTTCCAGATAATGAACGTTCGTTCGTTAATCTGTTCGTCAGATTTAATCTGCGATTTTTCTGATCGCGATTCCTGATCCGATTTTCGTTTTAGTTTAACTTTTTGCTCGTTTATCAGAATCAGGCGATTCAAGCGCCTGGAGTTTCGTATCGAAACCCTCTTTCTGTTTACCAACTCAAACAAGTTTTTGCCTCTGTAAAACTTGATCTAGATCCAGAATAGTAAGCGAAGCTTGTTTCTTTTGCCGTTTGTCTTTCGTTGCTTCATTCGATTTGATTCTTTTTGCAAATCGGAGTTCTTAAGTTAAACTATCTGGTTAGTTATCTTATTTGAGTTTTACCTGTGCATTATTCGAGTACTTATTGTATGCTTGTTTGTTTGTGCTAGAGTACCCGGAGTGCACCGCTTGTTACTTCGAATCACTAGGTTTTGCGGATCATCAGCAAGGCAAGTAACACTTTGATCATACTTCCTATTACCCAGTTTTTACTGCATTAGATCAATCCTCACACATTGCATGATTAGGATCTAATTAAATTGTGGGCTTTTTGGAAGTAGATGAGGAAGTACCTATTACCTATTTTATATTCAAACCTTTGGGAGTTACTTCTACGTTTGGTTATTTTGCCATGCTATGCTAGTAGACGTGGATTGGGTGAGTGATATCCATGACAGATGTGAGTTTGTTAAATCAAAGGTTTATCTAAGGTGGCAACTTAAATACACATCTGGGTGGATTGAGGCACCTGGTTATTCCAGCGATTGCCTATTTTTCTTTTTGTCCGCCACCCAAGCTCAAAGGGATCATGAGATTATTCATACTAGAAACTTCCATGTGCAGCCACAAGCTACTATGGGCTCTAGCATAGTTGACTAAGTCATGCGAACTCTTATAGTGGTAGACTAGCAAATGTAGGGGATGTAGGTTGGTATGGTCTACCCGTTCGTAAGGTGCTAGCGCTTCTGAAAGACTATGTCTTGGTCATCCGTTTCTCAAACACCATGTAGTGCGAGAATCCCAACGGAGGAGATCGAGTCTTGTGGGGAAAAGTGCGCAAACCTCTGCAGAGTGTATAAACTAATCATGGTTAGCCGTGTCCCCGGTTATGGACATCTTGAGTATCTAGTACTTGGATTATCATGTGAATCTCATCATGTTACTCTAAATAATTTTGTTGGGTTTTAATGATGACGTTTAATTGGGATTGAGAGCGTGTCTACACTCTCAATGTTTAACAACTACCATGATAGTTAAATAAAATTTATTCCTTTACAGTAGGGAAAAATTGGCTTTACGCAAAACTGTAACCATAGAGCTTTCCACCAGCCAAATATGCATATAATATAGTCTTATTCCTTCATTGCTCTCTATGTGTTACATTGCCAGCATATTCCATGTGCTGACCCGTTTCGGGCTGCAACGTTCATGTTGCAAACTTTTCAGACGACGAGTAAGGTGCCTTTTAGGTCGTGGTTCTATACTTAGTGATGCCGTTGGAGTTGATGGACTCACTTACCTTCCAAGCCTTCCGATGTTATCGTTATTAGATGGCCTTAAGCCATATTTATTGTAATAAGTTCTCTTTTGAGACACTCGATGTAATAAGTGTGTGATTGCTACTCTGTTATAAATCTTTCAAGTACTATGTGGTGTCAGCATTACTGATCCAGGGATGACACCTGAGCATAGAGATTGGACCATTAGATCTGGTCGCTACACGATGGTATCAGAGCACACGCTGACTGTAGGACACGATCACTAAGCTAAAGCCCTAGATCACTACTCACTCTTCTCATTCTGACTCCTCATCTTTTCTACTATTTTAGGATGGCGGATGCAAGGAACAAGTTCACGCAACCGGATGAAGATACACCCTTTGGACGTCATTTGAAGGAACTCACTAGATATCTGAACATAGGAGTACCAAGCTTCACCGGAACCTACAACGCCACTTTACCTGAAGAAGAACGTTGGATGATTCAAGTTCAAGTTCGAGGAAGGATGTTCATGCCAGTCACTGAGCCCATAGAGTTTTCCTTTGATGCACCAACCTGGAGTCTAGGAAAGAGCATGGCAGCCCACATCGCCATGGGACGCATTGGAGAAGTTTACCGCAATGACCTCAAGGATACTATCTACCAGATTTGTGGGCGCCGAGATGAGCACTGGGAGATGATCAGCACCAGGAAGGATAGATCAATTGCAGCTTTTATCCAGGAGTTAAACCAGCACATTCGACGTCAGGAGAACCAGATGTGCGCCGACATGATAGATCTGAAGATGGCAAGGACTAAAATCAAGGAACTGGAGGAAGAACTCAAGGCTACACGTGAAGATTATAAAGAAGAAATTGAAGTATTAGTGGGGAAGAATGACGATCTGATCAAGAAGATTGGAATATTTATGGGAGGCCCTACGCCAGTAGATGAAGACGAAGAACCCAAGGAGATTCGCTCGGAAGACTACATCATCATCGATGACACCGACTCGGATCCAGATGATAGCGATGATGACTATGTTGATGAAGCTGGAGCAGATATCATGGAGTCTGCAACGAAAGAATATTTCTAGTAGACCACCTCATCAGTAGTAGTAGTCCACCATGTAAATATAGTAGTCCGAGCACTTTTGCGATAGTTAGATCGATTGTATGCCCTTGTTTGATTGAATGAAGTGAATTGTTTGCTTTGCCTCATGTGCATATGGGTAGTGTTTTCTCTCTATACCCCTCTCTATTCTTAAATCTCATCTTTTCTAAACCCTCAGATGCCTCCTAGACGTGACCCCGGATTTACCTTCCCACCGGAGCTCACCCAGTTGATCCAACGGTAGAACACATTGATGTCGTTGCTAGTCCAGAATCAGAATTAGGGGGAACAACAACAACAATCCACCACCACCACCACCTGTTGACCACTTAGCCCGTTTTCTTAGGCTGAATCCGCCGGTGTTCTCCAGTGGCACCGAGCCGATAGTAGCAGATGATTGGCTCCACAAGACATCAAGGGAGTTGACCACGGCAGGATGCACAGATGCGGAAAAGGTGAAGTTTGCCACACATCAGCTTGACGGACCCGCAGCATCATGGTGGGAGAGTTTCACCGCCACTTACCCTATCGACACTATCACATAGGACCAATTCCAGCACGCTTTCCGTACTGCCCATGTTTCAGCAGGAGCTATGGCCATGAAGAAGCGAGAGTTTCACAACTTGCGCCAAGGAGGACGGACAGTTGGCTAGTATGTGGACGACTTTAGTAAGCTAGCACGTTATGCCCTAGATGACGTTGCTACGGATCCAGCTAAGCAGGAGAAGTTTCTCGAACAACTAAATGATGCGTTGAGCATGCAGTTGATGGTAGCAACCTTCAACAACTACCAGGAGTTGGTAGATCATGCTCTTATGATTGAAGGGAAGCAACAGCAGATTGAGAATCGTAAGAGGAAGTATGGACAAGGGAAGTACAATTCTAGAGCTCAGCAGAAACCATGTTTTACCCCTTGACCGGGAGGACATTTTCAGCATACCAATGGAGGAGGTAGCTCGCACAATCATAACGACACCAAGAATGGTAATGGGAATGGAGGAATTAATGGCCAGAACTGTACCAACCCATGAACCCCAGCCAAGAGAGACCTGAGCCAAGTCACTTGCTTTAAGTGCCAGAGGACCGGACATTATGCCAATGAATGTACTGAATCCTAGAATGGAAATGGCAATGGAAGATCTGGGAAGAAGCCAAACCCTTTCAACAGGGGACAGGTGAACCACGTAAATGTGGAGGAGGTTGAAGCCCAGCCCGATGCAGTAATAGGTAAGTTTTTGGTTAAGTCTTTTACTGCAATCGTTCTTTTTGATACTGGTGCATCGCGTTCATACATATCAAGGGGATTTGTGGATAAGTATAAACTGCCAACCCAAGCCCTTAGGTCACCCATGTTAGTAACCTCGCCTGGAGCAGAGTATATGGCTAGTCTATGGTGTGATCGGTTACCATTAAGGATTGGTAACTATGTATTTCCCTCGGACCTAATAGTATTGGAATCTCAAGGATTGGATGTGATATTAGGCATGGATTGGTTGTCGAAGTATGAAGGGAACATTGAATGTGCCAGTAAGTCAATTTTGCTTACCACCCCAGAAGGGAGAAGGATCAAGTATGTATCCCGGCATGTGCCAAAAAGGACTCAAGTAAATTGCTTAATAGGAGTTGTGCAGGAGGAAGTACCAGTAGTGAAGGATTTCTTGGATGTATTTCCAGAGGAGTTGCCAGGCATGCCACCGGATAGAGACATTGAGTTTTTGATTGAGCTTTTGCCAAGCAGAGGGCCAATATCTAAAAGACCATACAGGATGCCCGGAAAGGATTTGGAAGAGATTAAAAAGCAGATTAAGGAGTTACTGGATAAAGGTTATATTCGCCCAAGTTCTTCGCCTTGGGGATCGCCAGTACTTCTAGTGGAGAAGAAGGATTGATCGTTAAGGATGGTTGCTGATTATCGAGGGTTGAATAAAGTAACCATCAAGAACAAGTACCCACTACCGATGATCAATGATCTGTTTGATCGATTGCAAGGAGCTAAGGTATTTTCCAAGATCGATCTGCGATCAGGATACCATCAGTTGAAGATTGGAGAACAGGATATACCTAATACATCTTTTACACCAGGTATGGGCTATACAAGTATACCATTATGTCATTTGGTCTGACTAATGCACCTGCATATTTTATGAACATGATGAACAAAGTGTTTATGGAGTTTTTGGATAAGTTCGTCGTAGTGTTCATCGATGATATCCTGGTTTACTCGAAGAATGAAGAGGAGCATAAGGAGCATTTGCGTTTGGTACTTGGTAAACTCAGAGAACATCAGTTATATGCCAAGTTTAGCAAATGTGAGTTTCGCACTACAGGAATCCAGTATTTTGCCGTCTGCCACGGCGGACGGCAAAGGCACGGACGGCGGACGACAAAGAGCTTTGCCGTCAGCGGCGGACGGGAAATAGTGACGGCAAAGACAGGGTCGGCAAACAGGTCCTTTGCCTACAACGGCGGACGGCAAAGAGGAGGGACGGCAAAAAACTGGATGTCTGCCAGCGTTAGTCCGTTAGGCGGCTAACGACGGCCTTTGCCGTCTGCCAGTGGACGGCAAATTTGAGCGCCTCTTTGTCGTCCACCAGTTGACGTCAGCAATGCGTCAGCGCCCGCTGTGTTTTGCCGTCTGCCACGGCGGATGGCAAAGGCAAAGTCTTTGCCATCACCTTAGCTTTGCCGTCCGCCACGGTAGGCAAATTTGCCAAATGGCCCAGCCCTCAGGAAGCACAGGTGGGCGCCACGTGCCCCCTTTGCCATCTGCCACCGACGACAAAGGCGTCTTTGCCGTCAGCCGCGGACGGCAAAGAGCCTGCACTGCCTCTTTTTTATTCTGTTTTTCTTATATCCAACAATTATCACAGCAAATATATCACAGCACATATATATCCATCACATAAATATCCAGCACATATATATCCAACATAATAAATATCCAGCACATATATATCCATCCATACATACATAGTAGGTTGCACATAGTTCCATCGATCCATACATATTACAATATGCAAAGTTTCATCATAGCAATCTAGTTTCATCATAGCAAGCGAGCAGAATACAAGAAGTGCATCAAAGGAAAAAACAAGCAATCCATCATAGGAAGCTGGCTTCCGTGAAGTGAATGAAACCTGCAAAATGACAAATAAGAAAGTTAGAAAAAGAAGACTAGAAGAAGAATTAGACTAGAAGAAAAAGAATAGAAGAAGAAGAAGAAGACTAGAAGAAGAAGTATATGCCATTTATTAGCTAACTTAGGTGAACTGGATCATTTATGAGCTAAATTAGTTGAAATGGATCGTTTATGCGCTAACTTAGGTGAAATGGATCGTTTATTAGCTAACCTAGGTGAAATGGCTCGTTTATGAGCTATCTTAGGTGAAATGGGTCGTTTAGGAGCTAACCTAGGTGAAATGGGTCGTTTATGAGCTAACCTAGGTGAAATTGATCATTTTGGAGCTAACTTAGTTGAAATGGGTCGTTTATGAGCTAACTAAGGTGAAATGCTACATTTTTGAGCTAACTAAGGTGAAATGGATTGTTTTTGAGCTAATTAGGTGAAATGGGTCATTTTGGAGCTAACCTAGGTGAAATGAGTCATTTTGGAGCTAACCTAGGTGAAATGGGTCATTTTAAAGCTAGCGTAGGTAAAATGGATCATTTAGGAGCTAATCTACGTAAAATGGGTCATTTTAGAGCTAACTTGGATAAATTGGATCACTTGTAAGCTAACTAAGGTAAAATGAGTCATTTTAGAGCTAACTTAGGTAAAATGGATCGTTTATGAGCTAACTAAGCTAATTATGCAATTTTTGACATAAGTAAGCTAAGTACATATCATTTTAGAGCTAACTTAGGTAAAATGGATGGTTTATGAGGCCAGTAAGCTTATTAAGTCATTTTGGAGGAAAAGAAGCTAACTCTAGGTCATTATGGTAAGCATATTGGAGGAAATAAAGCTAAGTCTAGGTCTTTATGCATTTGTTAAGCAAAACACTAGAGAAACTTACCGTGATCAGGGAGGTGTAGGAGCGGGCTGGCTCGCGCCGGTAGCTGGAGAAGGATCGTGCGATGCGTTTCTGGAGTTAAGCTGCACCAAAGATCATTTCCAATGTCTCGTTAGCATTATGACACTCAAATGTTAAGACTAGCAAGTAATGTCCATTCAAATTAAACTCACCGTGCTCCCAGGAGCAATCACTGGCATCGGCGGAGCGCTCTGACCGGACTTCTCGCACATAGACTGCACATTTGGTTTTCACAACAGAGTCATACTAGTTAGTAATGAGAATCAAATGTTAAGACTAGCAAATAATCTGCAGAAGAAACTTACCAGAAGGAGCTCGTACATGGCCCTTGCCTGCATGTCATTCCGTGCCCTCTCCTCCAACATCTTTGTCGTCCTCTCCTCCAACTCCCGCTGCCTCTCCGCCGCCTCCGCCAGAAGTTTCTCCGTTCTATCTCTCTCACTCTATATAGCAGCCAGCAACACCACTCACATGACCATTTGTAATCATTGATGGAAGCGCCCACAATGTAATGGAGAAAGATAGCTGAGTACGTATAACTAACCTTGAAGGCGAGTTGGACTGGCCGTTCACGAGGCCTTATCTCAGGAGCGGAGCTCGACTGGCGCACCTTGATCTCCGGGAGAGTGCTAGGACAACGGATAAGTCCATCTCCCATGGCTATGGAGCCATGGGACCTCCCGCGACTAGATATCATCAGCAACTATGTATCAATGGGACCCTGGCTCGGGTTAAAGTCCTCCCCTTTCCTTGCCTTCCCCTGATCTCTATATTGCACGAGCTTGTCGTGGGCGAAGATGTTGGTGAAGTTCTTTGGATCATCGAGGTCAGATGCAGAGAATGCCTTGACTTTCTTGTAAGGGCCAGTGTGGGCCATGGCATATAGGTCGTACACCTCTAGCACCTTATCCGCCTTATTGTAGCGTGCCTGAAAGAGAGAAACAAAGTAAATTAGTAATTAAAGGGCTAAAGCTAGCATGATGAATGAATTGCATGAATCATGAAGCAAACCACATACCCAGTTCCGCCCGTACTTAAATAAGTTGGAGCTGCCTTGGTGGTGTGGCACACCTTCCATTTGGGCACGTTTGTCGTTGGCCTCTTTATGGGTGGCCCGCCATTCTTTTGAGCACCACGCATTGACCAACACCTCCTAACAATCCATCCGATTCGCACACCATCTCAGAGGGTCCTAAGTTAGCAAATAGAAACTTGAGCGCTATGGCTATGAATTACTAAATGAAGGAAGTAAGTACAAGGCCTTAAGAATTACCTTCATGTACTGCTCCTTACTCAAGAACTTATCGCGACACTCCTGCTTGGGCTTCTTGATACCACGCTCGGCGTAGTAGTCTCGAACAGCCTGCACCCGAACCTCATGCCGTAAGTTCTGAAGTAGGCGCTTGCACTCCTTGTGGATAACATCTGCCTCCTCCTCCTCGTATCCCTCCTCACACCTGTAGAATGTCTCCAATCAAATGAGACAATATTGATTAGTACAATTAATAACTAGCTAGTTGAAGATTTTTAATTGTGTAAAGGAGAAATTACCCAGAACTTTCTGATCACCACGTCTGCCCTCGTCTTGCACAAGACACCATCGATAATCTCACCCAGCGGGGCTGGGGCAGCCAAGTAGTGCTCCCAACTCAATCCAACCTTTGGAAGCCGACCCTCACCAGGCAACGTGACAAACCTCAGGAAGTTTTGCCGAATCAGAACTCCAAGGACGGAGTTGGGCCGGCGGACACTTTCATGGTGGTCCCAACCCCTACAGCATGACAAGGCCAACACATCAGTTATTTGAAGAAACGTGAATGCAGAAGGTACAAAAAGATTAAATGCACTTACCTCTCCCCATCAGGGAAAATCAACCACCTCTGCTCGCGGGTCACCGGCACGGACGGGAGCTGTGTAGCACCATGCTGGTAGACATTGCCCCCTCCTCCCCCTCCTCAAAATCAGTCGGCTCGCCGCCATCATCAGCATGCCCACTCGGCTCCCCTCCATCATCAGCATGGCCACTCGGCTCCTCAGGCTGACCTGACCAGGTACCCCATCTAGACGTGTGCTCCTTCGGGCTCTCATGGGCCCAACTCTCGTGGGCCGAAGGCCCATCGACCCGAGGCTCATGGGCCGAAGACCCGTGGACCGGAGGCTCGTGGACCGGAGTCCGTGCAGCCTCCTCCTCAGACGAATCCACCCTAGCAGTCACGTGCTCGGGTGAAACAGCTGGGGGCGGCAGCGAGGAAGGAGCCGTAAGAGTCACCCTACCTCCTCTCCTGCGACCACATGCTCCACCTCCTCTCTTCTTCTTACCTCGTCCCCTGCTGGGCACCGCGGTCAGCGAAGAAGGGCCCGGCGGTGTCGCCATTCTGTCCAGCAACGCTCGGCGGAGAGGTGTGTGTGGAATGGAAGACCTCGCACCACGCACCGACGAAGAAGGGGCCTCGGCGCGCTCCCGACCAGCGCCCACCATATTTCAACACCTGCCATGACAAAGAATAAACGAAATTAGTACAACATAAAAAAGTACCGACATGAATAATAATATGTATATCACTTAAGTGGATCATCATCAAGTACAACATAAAAAAAATGAATACCTGACACTACTAATAATCTCGATCAGTATCATCAATAAATGCATAATCATCATCATCACTATAATCAATGATGGGCTCATAGGGTTCATTGGCATCAACATGTGCAAGGCCACCTTGACGTAATCGGTCAAGCATTGACAGGTCATCCGTAGCAGTAACCTCTTCTTGTTCCGGCTCTTCTTGTTCCTCCTCTGGGGTGATGTCGGATTCATTGTCGTTGTCTACTTCAATGTTTTGGGGTGAAGTATAGCGATTCTTGAAACGCTTTTTGGAAAGACGTGTCTCTTGGAAGAATTCTCCTTCATATGTGTCTGGGTTAATGTGAGGTTCATAATCCTCTTCCTTTGGGGGAGAAAGTTTAGCACGTGGCGGCACTTCATAAACAACATCCCAACCTTTCAGATTTGGATTAGTTTGGGAGGCCCACGGTAGATAGAATACTTGGGTCGCCTGTTGAGCCGTAATATAGACATCAGGAACATCTAAATGGGTGCTTTGGTTGATTTCAACTAGCCCTATATGTTCATGAGTCCTTCTAGTCTCCTTCGGCAGAAACCAATAATATTTGAAGAGTCCGACATTCGGTGGGTTTTCACCATAGAACAGAAGTTCATAAATTGCTTCAACTCTCCCATAATAATCGGTACCTCCTTCACCGATAGTAGATACACAACAATTTGTAGACTTTCGGTCGGCCATAGATAGCTCTTTGCCATAGGTACGAAAGCGATACCCGTTGATGTCGTACTTGTCAAATGAACGGACCTTATAGTCAAAACCATTAGCGACTTGTCTCAATTCGGCGTCCATAGACTCTGAATTAGCCTACAAGTTTAATATGAAAGGATTGTTGCATTACGCACAAATTAGCGAATGAAATGAAATTGTCTAATAGAAATTACCATTTGTTTGAACCAAGAGATGAAACGGGGATAACCGCCTCCTTGCTTTGCGAGAAGCTCATACTCTTCGACGGAATCCTTTTGGATCTCCACTCCATACGAGAATATGGCGACGTATCGACTATATGACATATCCAGGAATAAGAGCGGTTCAAAGGAAATAGAAGTTGGGAAACAATGTACCAAGAACTTACTCGATGTACGGCCAAAATTCTATCAGGTTGTTGAAGATATACAACGAAATGACCCGCCATTCTTCGTTATCCAAAGATACTGGATGTGAAACACTAGCTGGTGCGAGATTCCCTTTGAATAGTCTGAGGTTGGATCCACCCTTTTTAGGGTCGTCAGCATTGTACCGAGGCTTTGGATTATGCAAATGACGATTTTTGGCTTCGTAGTGTGCTGTTACGAAGTTTGCCGCCTCCTCTGTGATGAATGCCTCAGCCATCGATGCTTCAATTCTACGTTTATTTTTACATTTTTCTCAAAGCGTCTTCTACATCCTCTCAGTTGGGTAGCACCAACGATTTTGCACGGGCCCCCCAATCTTGCTTCGGTCGGGAGATGCAAAATCAAATGCTGCATTGGATTAAAGAAGCCTGGTGGAAAGATCTTCTCTAACTTGCAGATCAACTCCGGCGCCAACTCTTCCATTTCTTCTAGCACACCAGGCGATAGTTCTTTCGCACAAAGAACACAGAAGAAATAGCTGAGTTCTGCCAGTACTAGCCATTCATCCTCAGGGATGAAGCCACGCAACATCACCGGCATTACCCGCTCAATCCATATGTGCCAATCATGACTCTTGAGACCAAATATCTTCAGTTTATCAAGATTCGCTCCCCTCTTTAGATTTGCTGCAAACCCATCGGGGAACATCAACTGTTGTTGCACCCACAAGATAATTTCCCTCATAGCTGGCCTTCCAAGATTGAACCATGCCTTTGGCTTCGTCCAGTTCTGCTTTCCTTTCGATTCTTTCATGTTTTGTAACGGCCTATCACATAGCGCCTCCAGATCGACTCTAGCCTTAGTATTATCCTTTGACTTCGCATCTATGCCGAACAATGTACCAAAAAGTGCTTCGGTAATATTCTTCTCAGTGTGCATCATGTCGATGTTGTGTGGGCAAAGGAGGTCTTTGAAGTAAGGCAGATCCCATAAGCATGTTTTGTGAGTCCACGCGTGCTTAGTATTATACCCCGTGAAGTACCCTAGACGTTGTGGATCTCGCTCAAGAGCGTTTAACTGATCCAGGGTCTGTTGGCCTGTCAATACAGGTGGTGCAGAGTTTTTGACAACTCTACCTCTGATGAAGTTCTTCTTATCTTTCCTGAACTTATGGCGAGGATCCAGGAACTGTCTATGCATGTCGAAGCAAGAAAACTTGCGACCGGCCTGAAGCCAACGAAACTCAAGAGCTCCCTTGCATGTGGGGCACGGGAACCTTCCATGCACACACCAGCCAACGAATAGCGCATACGCCAGCAAGTCATGCGTCGAGTACATGTACCAAACACGCATTATGAAGTTTTGTTTGCTATAGGCGTCGTATGTCTTGAACCCATTATCCCAGGCTTCTTGCAATTCGTCCTTAAGAGGCTGCATGTACACATTCATATTTTTCCCCGGATAGTTGGGCCCTGGAATTATCAACGTCAGGAAAATGTTCTTTCTTTGCATAATCTGTCCGGGGGGGAGATTGAGTGGAAAGACAAATACGGGCCAACAACTGTATTGGGTTGCCGTCATACCAAACACACTGAACCCATCCGTGCTGATGCCGACTTGAGGATGCCTCGAATCTGCCGCTTTGTCAGCATGTAATTCATCAAACTTTTTCCACGCAACACCATCCGATGTGTGTACCATCATCAGATTCCCATCTGCATCTAGTTCGGTTCTTTTGCCTGTTTTATGCCATGTCATCTGTCTGGCCGTCTCTTCGACCATGAAAAGACATTGAAGTCTTTATATGATTGGCATATACCGAAGAACAATAACAGGGATTTTGGTCTGTGTCTTCTCACCCATACTGTTGTCTACCACAATATACCTGGAAGACTTGCAAATGCGACAATAGTTCAAGTCTGCGTAGTCAAGCCTAAATAAGGCACATCATTTCTCACAGGCATGTATCTTCTCATAGGACATCTTCAGTGCATGGAGGATTTTGTCCGACTGGTACAGGTTTGCAGGCATTACATGGCCTTTGGGTAGAAAGCATCCAAATATTGTCATAATTGCGTCATAGCATTCTCTGCCCAAGTTGAACTGAGCCTTCAGAGCCATTACTTGTGAGATGGCATCCAACTGACAAAGCTCAGTGTGCTCGTGGAGCGGACGTTTTGAAGACTCCAACATTTCATTGGAGGCCTTTGCAGATTCCTCCATCTCCTCGTCCGAATCCCGAGCATCATCATAGTCTTGCACCATGTTTTCCATCCCGGTACCATGCTCGTCGGTGCGACGACGATCCACCTCAGCTCGGTCACGTTGGGTAGATTCACCATGAAATGTCCACACCGTATAATCGGGCGTAAAACCACTCTTCTGCAGGTGTTTGCCCATTTCAGCCTCTGTCCTCTTTTCCCAATTACCGCACCGGAAACAGGGGCACCAGGTTTTCTTCTGGCCATTTGCAAATGCAGCTTGCACAAACCCCTTGGTTTTTGTGAACCATTCAACGCTCCATTTGTTCTGACCAGTGTGACCGGTATACATCCACGCACGATCACTCATCTTGACTTTCAGAGCTACTAGACACACAACAATTATATATGTAATTCACCATGTATATATTCATCAGTTGATCTACTTTGTCAATTTCATTACGTCCATGCAACCTACACTCTAATAGGTAATGATAGGTCCTAATCCCACCCGTGTATGTGTAGATTGGGTTCATTTTCCCATGCTATGCTCTGGATCCGACGCAAAATTTTGGCAGCACCTCCCCGCTGTTCTACTGATACACATCTCTGCAATAAACAGAGAGGATGTGTACCCGGAGAACAATAGGGGAGGCACTGACGAAATTTATGCATCGGATCCGGAGCAAAGCATATGGGAAAACAAACCCAATCTACACATACTCGGGCTGTCCATGGATAGCGTTGGACAATTCGAAAGAATCAAGGTTATAAATATGCAAATGCATGCATATTTATAACTATGACGCTTTTGAACAGGAGACACATATTGGTTACGCATACTGATGATTCAAGACACATATATAGCTAGCTATCAAGTTTCATCGGAATAGATCAAATAACTAATGGGGGAGGAGGACATGTCATTTGTGCTCACCCACGAACGAAGGGGCAGAGCTCGTCAAACGCACGGTGAGGTCGTCGAACACCAAACCTCGCAGCGATGAAACAACTGCACATTTAAAACTACCCGATCAACATAATTATTTATGATGTTTTCATAACAAAATCAAAAAATATATGACCTAACTTATAATTCACAAATATATGACCCCGTCGGCCTCTAGAAGGCGAAATAACACCTTTTCGGGAGGTGTCGGGGGTTGGGGTGTCGTGTCGGTGTCGGGGTGCTATTTCGGGGTCGGGGGGTCGGGGTGTCGTGTCAGTGTCGG
>NC_057806.1:429226745-429230085 GCF_018294505.1 Triticum aestivum
GGCGGGGGGCCGGTGGGGTGGCGGGGTGGTGGGGCGACGCGGCGGCGGCGAGCGGTGGGGGCGGCGGCGCGCGTGTGAAGAGCAGGGAGAGAAACAAAGAGAGAGGGGTGGGGCGGGGTGCGGCCGTTAACGTTAGATATGTTAAATCTTTGTCGTCCGCTTATTTGCTCTTTGCCATCTGCTAGCAGACGGCAAAGAGGGGGGCCGTTAAGTTTTTTTAAGCAACTCGTCAGTGGGGCCCCCTCCCTCTTTGCCGTCTGCTAGCCGCCGACAAAGAATCTTTGTCGTCTGCTAGCGGACAGCAAATAACTGGCTGATGGCAAAGAAGGTCTTTGCCATCAGCCAGTTCTTTGCCGTCTGCTTTTGGGTAGCTGATGGGA
Organism: Triticum aestivum; assembly: GCF_018294505.1. NCBI lineage: Eukaryota > Viridiplantae > Streptophyta > Magnoliopsida > Poales > Poaceae > Triticum > Triticum aestivum. The sequence continues at coordinate 429,227,126 of NC_057806.1, forward strand.
AAGAGCTAGCAGATGGCAAAGTAGCTGATTCCAGTAGTGTTGGTTGAAGGAAGTTGGATTCCTCGGACACATTATATCTGGAGAAGGTATAGCAGTAGATCCCACCAAGGTTGACACTGTGACAAACTGGGAAGCACCAACAACAGTTGGAGAGATCCGGAGTTTTCTTGGACTTGCAGGATACTATCGGAGATTAATTGAAAATTTCTCAAAGATTGCGAAGCCTATGACGGAGTTGTTGAAGAAGGATACCAAGTTCAAATGGACCGAGGAATGTGAGGCCAGTTTCCAGGAGTTGAAGAAACGTTTGGTTCGTCACCAGTGTTGATTTTGCCAGATCAGACCAAGGATTATGAGGTGTATTGCGACGCTTCACGTCGAGGACTTGGAGCCGTACTTATGTAGGAAGGAAGAGTTGTTTCCTATGCCTCACCACAGCTTAAGCCTCATGAGTTGAATTATGCTACACATGATTTGGAGTTAGCAGCCGTAGTGCATGCATTGAAGACTTGGAGATATTTTCTCATTAGAAACCATTGTGAGGTGTACACGGACCACAAGAGTTTGAAGTATATTTTCACGCAGAAGGATTTGAATCTCAGGAAAAGGAGATGGTTGGAGCACATCAAGGATTATGATATGAGATTGCATTATCACCCTGGAAAAGCTAACATAGTAGCTGACGCGTTGAGCCGTAAAAGTCATGTCAACACCTTAATGACGGGAGATTTACCAAGGGAGTTAGCCGAAAATCTTCGTGAGCTATGTTTGGAGATAGTTCCGAGAGGCTATGTAGTAGCATTGGAGATTCAGTCTACTTTGATGGATAAGATCAGAGAAGCCTAGAAGACTGACAAGGAGATTGCTTCTATTAAGGAGAAAATAAGCAAAGGGAAAGCTAAAGGATTTCGTGAGGATGAGCACGATACCTTATGGTTTGAAGATCGTGTTTATGTGCCTAATGACCCAGAGATCAGGAAGTTAATTCTGTAAGAGGCCCATGATTCACCATATTCGATTCACCCAGGACATACCAAGATGTACTTGGAATTGAAGGATATTTTCTGGTGGACCAGAATGAAGAAGGATATTGCGGAGTATGTAGCAGTTTGTGATGTATGTCAGAGATTAAAAGCAGAGCATCAGAAGCCAGCCGGATTGCTACAACCACTGCCAATACCCGAATGGAAGTGGGATAAGCTAGGCATGGATTTTATTACAGGATTGCCTAGAACTCGTTCAGGCTATGACTCGATTTGGGTTGTAGTCGATCGTTTGACAAAGGTAGCTCATTTCATTCCAGTGAAGACTACCTATACCAGTGCTAAGTTAGCAAAGATATACATGACCAGAGTTGTATGTCTGCATGGTGTTCCAAGGAGCATTGTATCGGATAGAGGAACCCAGTTTACCTCAAAGTTCTGGAATCAGTTGCACGAAACTTTGGGTACCAGGCTAGAGTTCAGTACAACTTTCCATCCACAGACAGATGGACAAACCGAGAGAGTCAATCAGATTTTGGAGGATATGCTGAGAGCTTGTGCGCTAGATTACGGATCTAGTTGGGACGAGAATTTACCATACGCAGAGTTCTCTTATAACAACAGTTATCAATCCAGTTTGAAGATCGCCCCTTTCGAAGCCTTGTACGGAAGGAGGTGTAGGAACCCATTGTCATGGGATGAAGTTGGAGACCGCCAGCTGTTTGGACCGGATCTGATTAAGGAGTCTGAACAGAAAGTACAATTGATTCGCGATAGGCTCAAGGTAGCCCAGTCCAGGAAGAAGAGCTACGCAGATTCTAAACGCAAGGAGACAGTTTACGAAGTCGGAGACCGAGTTTATCTTCGAGTATCTCCACTTCGAGGAGTTAAGCGCTTTGGAGTTAAGGGAAAGTTAGCGCCATGTTTTGTAGGACCATACAAAGTTTTGGAGCGTATGGGGGAAGTAGCCTACAAGTTGGAATTGCCTGAAGGATTGTCAGAAGTTCACGATGTATTCCACGTTTCCCAGTTGAAGAAGTGCCACGCGGAGATGGCTGATATACCACTGAGAGACACAGTGCCGCTGGAAGCGATTTAGTTGGACAGTGATTTGACCTATGAGGAGAAACCAGTTAAGATTCTTGAGTATGCTAGCCGAGTCACCCGCAGCAAGGTTATCAAGTTTTGCAAAGTTCAGTGGAGCCACCAAACGGAGGATGAAGCCACCTGGGAATGAGAGGAAGATCTGTTGAAGGACCACCCTCACCTATTTTCTAGCCAACCCAAATCTCGAGGGCGAGATTCATCTTAAGGGGGGTAGGTTTGTAACATCCCAAATTTTCAATTTGGAATGCTATACACTAGAACATCATTGCATATCATATTTTATTGGATTTGGTTGATCCTAGAAATTCTACGCGACTCAAGGACCCACGGAGAGAGTTGGGGATTTTGTTATTTTCATATTTGAGTTTTCTCAAATTTTGAAAATAGGGTCATTTGATTTTATTTATTTTATCTTCAATTATTTCTAATATCAAAATATGAGAGAGGAAATAAAATGACTTTCCCAAAATAAAGAAATTTTGAGGATTTAATAAAAAAATCAAATAGGGTTTTATTCTGGAGTTTTCGTGGTTTTATTTGAATTTAGGAAAAATTGCACGTTTTCAAAAATTGCATTTAGGACCAAAAAAAATGTTCATCCAGTTCTAAATATTTTATTTAGACGGTGAAAATTTGTTTTGGAAATTTTAGATTTTTATTTATTTTTCTAGAATTTTTTTTAGTTTCAGCGAAATTGTTTAAAAAAAAACCCGCGCCCGATTGGGCCAAGGGCCCAGCCGAGCCAAGCCGGCCCAGCCGCCACCTCCTGCTCGAGTAGCCGCCGGACTCGGGAGTAGTCCGAGCCGGAGCCGCCTCGCCGCCGCCCGCCCCCCCTCCCCAAGTCAGCCCCCCTCCTCTTAAATAGCCGCC